>NW_011499876.1:1857410-1881986 GCF_000495115.2 Populus euphratica | reverse complement strand
AAACTCCTGAATACCGAACCTCGAAACCCGAACCCTGAAACCCCGAAACCCTCAACCCTCAACCCTATTTTTTAATAAATTTATTTTATATTTTATAATTTTAAAAGTTTTACACTTTCAATGAAGTATCCTAAATAGAAATTCTAATTTTTTTTATATTTTTTATAATTTTAAAACATTAAAACTATCATTGAAGTATGCTAAGGAGAAATCCTAATTTTTATTTTTAATAAAGTTCTTTTATATTTTATAATTTTAAAAGTTTTACACTTTTAATGAAGTATCCTAAAGAGAAATCCAAATTATTATTTTTTAAAAAACTAAAACACAGTCTTCAAAAGCCTAAAATTTATCAAAACAGAAATTTAAAGCTCAAAGAATACACATTATACATTTAACAAACTAAATCTTATCTTTAAACTTATTTTCTCTAACTCCTTTATATTTTCCTTATAGTTCTTTCTTTTCTCTTCATCTTCTTCTTTCTCCCTTAACTCCTGCCAGTTCTCTTTCAAAATTTTTAGATATTTTTTTTATATATTTATCAACTATTATTCAACTACTATTCCAAGATGATAAAATTTTGGTTTGGTCCCTCAATTTGTGAAAATTATAATTTATTCCCCAAACTTTGGGAAAATTACAGAATGGTCCTTGGAACATATTCCAAGATTCTGAAAAGAACAAATATGAATTATGGATAGAATTCTAGTATAGTTATTAATTTTTAACAATTTCAATTTGGTTTTCCATTTTGACAAAAATTACCATTCAGCCCTAAAAATTTAGTAAAATTTCATAATGGTCCCTGGAGCATAATGGATTTGAGAATTAATTGTGGTCAGAATTTTCGTATAGTCATGGATTTATGACAATTTTAGTTTGGTCCTCCAATTTGTCAAAATTATAATTTGACCCTAAAATTTTGAAAAAATCAATAATGGTCCCTGGAGCATAATGAGATATTTTAGAAAAATCAATAATGATCCCTGGAGCATAATGAGATATTCTGAAAATATTTGAAGATTAATTATGGTCATAATTTTCAGTATAGTCATTTTTTATAGTGCATTAGATATTATTTAGTGGTTTATTTCATTACTAAATTTAAGTTAGTTAATTATTAGTTTAGATTTATTAACGTGTAGCCAAGAGAGGTCTATTAAAACTTATTATAATGAGAACAACCAAGTTGTTTAAACTCATTAACTTATAGCCCAAAAGAGATCTGTTAAGACTTATTATGATAAAAACAATCAAGTTTCATGTTTACTTTCTACTATTCAATTATTTTTTTTATTGAAAGAAAAATTTCCAAAACTTTTTATTTTTTTATGTCATTAATTTATTAATTCATACTATCTCTCTCATTTTATTTAAATCACTCATTAATTATAATATTCTTAACTCACTTTATCAAATTTTAATGGAATTTAATTTCTTAACTGAAATTGCCAATATATAATTCGTTAAAAAAATTTATTTATGAGTTTACATTCCAACTTTACGATTCAATCCAAGTTCATATTATATTTTTCATGTCATATTAAAAAATATTTTTGTTTTTGATAACTTTACTTGCTGACCACAGCAAATACTCATTATAAATACCAAGAAATTTTTTTAATAGTATTTAATATTTATTTAAGTACAAAAACATCCTTGATTAAATTTGATATTAATCACACACTAGGATTGAAAGATAAAAATATCTTTACTAGATTTTATAATTAAATAAATTAACTTTGCTAGAAAATAATTGAAAAAACTAAAAAAACATCTAAATATAAATTTTAACATTTTTTTTATTTTATAAAATATCTACGTAATTTTACAGTGTAGAAAAATAAAATAAAAAATAAAAAATATTATCTTATATACTATAAAAATGATAATTGAAACACTATGAAAAGAATACATTACCTTGAATGCCTAATTCAGAAATCTTATGACTGAAGGGAAAATTTATGATGTACTTTTACAAAATATTTTGTGTCTAGGTGCATAATAACTTAACGAGGAGATTTAGGTTTTTGTTAATGGTACAAAATGAAACAAAATCTGCCACCTTGCTTTCTAGCTAACCCAAAATAAATGAGAGAATGAATTAGAAGGAACAAAAACAACCGACCATAAATAATAACTTCCTCAGCCTCTCACTAAAATGACTTTCAACACAAAAAAAATACAGCATGTAGTATAACATTGTACACCACTGTATATGAATCCGTGTTTTCAATCACGTTTCATCTCACTATTGCTATGCACTTGCTTGTCCGCAAAGTGATAAAAAAAAAAAAGATTCTGTTAATGAAATTTGAGTCAAAATGATATGCAATAAACTGTTGACTTGTGATGAGGCAGACGCTTTGCATGATAATGGATGGTCACAGGGCCTTCTCTGATCAATCGCGCAATACTACTTGACGGTGCAAGGGCATCAGGTTATTATCGGTTAATGAGCAGTAGAACATGATAATTACTCAAACCAGTGAGGTAAGTAATCTACCTAAGTGCAGTAAGCTTGTTTACACTGGATCTTCTTGCAATGAAAGCCAGAGAGCGGCTCCTGAATCATACTCCAGCAGAATCTGCCAGAGTCAATGATCGTACCAGCTTTTATCAATACCTCCACAACGGAATTGTTTACACTGTGATGTGAATGTAAGGGATTGAGTAATCAAGATCTCACACAAATTAACTTCTCTAAATACCTCAGTGGCAACAGGCAACTGATCAAAAACAAAATATTTAAAAAAAATAAGGAAAAACAAAAAAAAACTTTACACAACTGATGCCCAAGAAAAAAGCAACGAAATGTATTTAACCACCTAACTGAAGCAACCCCTTTGGAATTTTCTGTTAGATGGCCTGAAACTTTCTAATGGGTGTTACCACAGAACACGTGCACGCGCTTCGCACACAACAGGAGGCAATACTTTATATTTTTGCTTATCTACCAAAATCATCATTAGTGTTTTTCTTATTAAGGATTGTGAGGCAAATAAATGTTCTGACATTAAAAAGGACATCAGCTTTCCATTTTTTATTGGTTAAAAGGAAGGGATTGGAGTGAATATGTCAGAAAAGAGTTGCATGAAAATTTTTGTGAACTTTCTAGACCAAGCCTCCTTGCTACCCTGAGGGAAAAATTGAAGGAATTAAAATTGTGGACTTGAGGAATAATGTTTATTAATGAGTTGTGATTATGAAAATTACCAGAACATAGATTCCCGTCTAAGTGTGTAGAACTGACCAATAAAAATCAGAAAGCTGATGTCCTTTCTAGCATCAAAACATTTATTTGGCTCACAGTCCTTAATAAGAAAACACTAATGATGATTTTGGTAGATAAGCAGAAAAATAAAGAATAAAGAATAAAGTACAAAGTATTGCCTCCTGCTGTGTGTTAGCTCGTGCACATGTTCTTCGGTAACTAATGGATTAGTCCACACCCTTTAGAAAGTTTCAGATTATCCAACAGAAAATTCCAAAGGGGTTTCTTTCACTGATATTCGGCAAAAATGGAAACAACATTTTTATTATTTTTGCTTTTCCACATGGAAGATGTTACACGTCTTATCCTCCTTTTTGTGTTCTCTCTCCCTCACTTCATAAAATTCCTTCATTTGTCTGAAATAAGGTGACCTCCTTTCTACATGCATTCCAATTTTAAACAGGTACATCTCTTTGAAGTGTGTGTAAAAAGAAACCTAGAGTCCTGTTCAATGTAGCATCATGAGAATATATATTCAATTTTCAGCTTTAGTTCCTCATGCTAGAAAGTATGCCTCGAATTCAAAAACTAAGAACTGTTGGCTGAAGATTGTCGAGTCCTTTCCTGTGTGAAAAATATGAATGTAATTTGGAAAGAAAGAAATGGACGTACCTTCCAAACATTATGCTCTAAACCTTTGTCATGTGTGCATCAGCCAATGAAGAATTGAGGTCTTCTCGAGATTGTGATCTCCTGCTTTGAAGTCGCATCTGACCTCTATGTGGGGTCCAGAAGGAACCCATGCTACTGCAGTCAATCATTTGTCCTAAGCTACTCGAGGAATAACTGTGTGCAACACTGTTAGTTGATGGGTGTAGGGAAGATTCCATGAGCTGGATGCCACTATCACCTAGACTATCTCCCAAGCCAAATGATCTTTGTTGACTACCTGCAACTGTTGGACTCAGTGGCATCTTTACACGTCCATCCCCTGAAGTACCAAGTTGAAACAACCTTCAAAAATTGAGCAAGGGGAAAAGAATCTACAGAAAGATATCAGTGCGAAACAGATTGAAGAAAACCTGCCTTAATATGTAGTACTTCAAGAACTTTTTTTTCTAGTTCTCCAAACATTTTTTTCTAATAATATATTCTACTTTTCTCCAAAAGATTGATTGACCAACTATAATGTTACAGTAACTTAAAACCTTTCAAACTTAGCTTGATCTACTGCAGCATTATTTAATATTCACTGCCAAGTATTTCATGGAAATCAAGCCCTCAAACAGAATAGAGAGCAATTAAGTTCATCAAAAGAATTTAAGTTGGGTATAGTAGCCTATTTCAGTGTTTTCAAATCCAACTTCTCCAATTTGTGTAACAACACAAATAAATAACTGGCTCCTTTGCAGTCCTGCCAAGACACTCAGCACCTTGAATATATCAAACGGACAAAGACAGTACTCCAAAATTTCCTGTGGAATCCAACTGTGTACCAGAATCCCACCACAACCAACAAAAATGCTAACATCTTGAAATCAAATTTCAAACCATAAATTCCACTAGAAAACATGGGGAAGAACTTACTTCATATTTGTTGTTTTTTTTTTTTCCCTCTATTTGATTATTTTTGAAACAAAGCAAGTATCTGCAATTTTAGTGATTATGTATTCTTCTATTGATTTGGTTTTTGAAACAAAATCAAGTAGTTTTCGTATACATGCACATCAAAATCATGAATTTTGTGCACTGAACTAACCCAACATATAATCTTTTGACGTCAATTCTTGAGAGAAGCACATATTTACCTCTCAATATATCCCTTACATTTTGGTTGTGGTGTGTAGACAAATTAAATATATAATTTTATAGTTCAGATTGCAAGGATTGAGATAAAACATTGGACTGCATGTTATGGTGTTTTAGTCTTGTGGCATCTTTTACTATCCCTCCACGGCAGAATGAAAAAGGCATGAAGGATTACAACACAACTTCTCCTTTCAAAGAGACACGTAATAGAGAAAAATAATTATGCTCCCATAACAGATACAGTATAAAAGCTTACCAGAACTGATAGGACTCCAACGCCGGAATCGAAAAGGAGATTGTATGCTAAGAACAGATGTGGCAGATGTACTGTTATTCCTGAAAAGCAAGAAATATGGTCTCCAGAAAAATCTTGGCATGCAATTGCCATAACATGATAATGCCCAAACAAGTAAAATCAATGATATAAGCAAAATGGTAATAAGAACCACTGGATGTATCTTCATCTGGAGTATTTCATAGTCATGAAGCTTCAATCTAGTTGAAAATGCTTTTCCAGCTTCCAACAGGGCAACCCCAAGCGTCCAAGTAATACTTCCAGAACCAATGATAATTTGGTTCTCTGTGATGTGTAAGCCCTCTCTCAACAGTAACACTATATATGGTGCCCTGAAACAGTATTGTTCAATAAAGGGCTGTGGAGGAACACTGTTCTTTGCAATTTCCCAATTCTTTTCACAGAATTCTCGACCTTTTTCCAAAACATCATCAAGTGCAGCTTCTGAAGTCAGATTAAAGAACCGATAAACCACAAAAAAGCCCGACATACCATAGAAGTGACCATAAGGACGTGGGAGATTTGGAGGAAGAGCACAAGGTTGCAAATCACAATCAATTCCGGGGTCTTGATTAGACCATTCAGAAAAATTAACAGCAATTTTGGCAAGGGCACTGCATTCTTCCCAATTCGGGGCACCAATAAGCTGCACAGGAAGTCCTGACTTGACTCGGTTACCCAAATTTCTTCCTCTGATAACAGGACTTGCTCCATCTTGTTGTTTAGAAAAACACTGAGAACAGATGTATTGCTCTTTATAGCCAGACTGCAGGCAAGGGTGTCTAATTTCTATGTTACCACTAACTAGATCAGCACTAGAAGGCTTCCTTAAGATATGGGCAACAGACTTGTCAAATGCATCGTTTAAACCATAGCCCGCAAGGGAATAGGCACTGAGATGATGATTAACTGCTCCAATTCTAAGACTTAAGCTAGTCTCATTATGGACATGTTCCTCACTCTCAAAAGTAACTTGTAACGATGAGCCACCCATGTCAAGTGCTCCAAATGTTGCTTTCTTGGGGTTTGCCCCTAGCACACCTGTGCGATGGTTAAGGGCTATCCATCCATAGTAAGCTTCCTCCATGCCACTGATGATCTTAATCCATTCTCTTTGGCACAAGAAAGGTGATTCCTTCAGAATATACCATGACTTGTCTAGAAGCCATTTTGAATCTGCACTGGGAAGTCTACGAACTCCGGCTGTAGCATAAAGAAAAAGGGAGGTGGTCTTATGCGCCTGCTGGGGAATTTGCTTCTCAGCCCATCGAACAAGCGGGTTTATAGCAGCCTTTAAGCCAGACGTATTATGTACCAATGTGTGAAGCCCAGGCTCGGTCTCCATTCTATCATATGCACGTCCACTGGGCTTTCTTGAAACACCTTCTGTGTATGATTTCAGGACAATTGGGAGACCATTTGAGTTGTGATCAATCGTTGCCTGATATACATAGACTCTAGTTCCAGTACTTCCACAGTCAAGAACAACATAGAACCTGGATGCTCCTTGAGACCAATAAGAATAAACATATGCTGTAACCAGATAAGTTAAAAAAGCAAAGAGTAGCAGGCACAAGAAAATCAAGAGCAGTTGCAGCCCCTTCCTCCGCAAAACTGGTGTTCCACAAGGCAATGCTTTCTCCTTAGAGAAACTTGACCCGGCATTTTCTCTCTGCAGGGAATGAGGTTTCCTGCCAACGCCAAGGTTGATATCACCTTGTTCAAGATCAAGATGATGATATGATGAGAAATCTTGGAGAGATGAAGAAAGCCGCATGTTGTTGTTTTTGGGTGCAGAGTTGGAAAAGGTGAAGCCATGATCACTGGTTTCATGTGGAGGTGACAATCCGGTTGGCATATAAGGAAAAGCAGAAGACTTTGCAGGTGAAAGACGACTTGTTACAGCAGAAACTAGATCCGATATTCTTCCTAATACCATACTTGCAGAGAAAGTGCGAGTACATGAGAAATTTGCTTCATCTAAGGAAAGCAATTGAGTTGGTTGGGAATTATGTTCCTGCAGCCAACTGTGGCGCTTGAAGCAATACCTCTACATACACAGAAGAAATCAAGTAGGTGGGCTCAACTTGAGTATAGTTGTAAAGGCAAAATGATTTAATGATTCTGCATTGCTAAACGAAAATTGGAATTACTGTCTGCTAAATGAAGATTTGTTGATAATGAAAAGCTTAGACACAAAAAGAAAAGATTGTAACTTTTGATTCCCATATAAAAAGTTTCCAATGCAGTGTTGTGGGTTTGTCAAAAAGATGATGGAAATCTAAATCTAACAGAATTTATTATAACAAAAGGCAACAAACAACACAGATTCCTTACAGTTAGGAATCAGTCTCAAGTGATCGATCACTCGTCATTGGGATTGGGATTGGGATTCGATCATTAACAATTAGCATTAAAATCAATCAAATCACAGTGCTCCAAACCTGGAAAATTAAAAGAAAGATTAATATTTTCTGCAAATGAAGGTTACCTGGATGCACCGAAGGAAGGATCGGGAAATAGAATTCTTCAATTGCTTAGCAGGAAATTACCACTTCGTATAACTAAGTAGAACGATACAATATGATCAAAAGAAGGAAAGGAGCTTTCTTCTTCTGTTTCAATTTCAGATCCAGTCCAATCCGGTGGAGGAAAAGACGAGATCGCCTGCCTGCCAAAGGAAGATAGAAAGAACGACTTCAACTCTTTTTCATAAGAATAAAAAATGAAAATTGGGTATTTTGCACTTTCAAGTTCTACTTATTACTTGACGGGTTGGCCCGAGAAGATTTGTTTTTCAGTTTAAAACTTGAAATTAGAACAATTTTATATTAAATTCATTTAAATACATTATTATTCTTTAATGCATTAACTGATCTAAAAATATTGTTCTTATCAAATCAAAAATAATAAACTCGGATTTGCAGAACTGAAAACCTAATAACTGAAGTATAAGGTTCTGTGTAATATTGTGGTGGTATGATATAGTTGATTGTGACTTTAAAAATTATTTGATTTTTATTTTTTAAACATATTTTTCATTTTAAATTATAATAAAAACAAAGATTTAAAAAAATATATAATTTATTTTTTAAACCGCAAAAATTATTATAATACTAGACTAAAAACCAAGTGGAAATAAGCAAATTGATGTTGATACGGTTTTAAAAAAAATATTTTTTTATTTAACATATTACATGATATAACATGATATATTTATATTAGTTCGCTCCAGGTTATATATTTTTTTTAATAAAAACTTTTATGCACAAATTTTTTTGACATATTTGTATATTTAAAAAAAAAAATTAAGTGAAAATCATTATATATATATAGGTTAATAAGCAGAAAAAAAACTATAAATGATAACAAAAAATAAAATTAAAAAATAGATATAGATAAAAATATTTAATTTTATAAGATAAGATATTTATATCATTATATTTGCTAAATGTTTTATTCAATCAAATGAACATTTATATCATTATGTTTGCTAAATGTTTTATTCAATCAAATGATAATAGAAATAAATACACACACTAAATTGATTTAATAAAATAAAAAATAATAATATACAAGGTTGCACATATTAGAAATATTATTTAAAAATAATTTTATTTTATTTTTAAAAATAAATGTTATTTATATAAAAAATTAAAAAATTATAAATAAATCAGAAAAATATCCTTAAAAATTAAATATATAACTAAAAAATAATTGTTATTTCAAAGAAACTCTCTAAACAACATAAAAAGGGGTATTAATCTAAATATAAGTAAAAAAAATTCAAAAAAACATATAAAAAAGCATTAATTTAAAAAAAAAATAAAAAAAATATTCAGTATTGTTGAACCTAGCAAGCGAGGCCAGCTCACTAGACCTATATTGTTAGAGCTTACATGTGTAACTTTTTTTTTTGTAAATTGTTTGTGAAAAAAAAAACACATGTGACTACCCCTAAATTTATATTTAAAACAAAAAGGAAGGACATGATAATTCATTTATGATTAGAGTATTTTTTTTTTTAATCAATAAAAAATCCAACAAAGTTTCCTCTATATTTTTAGATATCAAGTTATCAACTCTTCTTCCACAATCTCTAATAATCAAATTTCTTACTTATTCTATCATCCAGGACTTCCTCATCTCATTACATCATAATTTCTCAATAGAACTTCCTCCTCTCATTACATCATAATTTCTCAATAATTAAATTTATACATGTTTAAAAAATTCAATATCATATATTTACATAAATACAATCTAATAAACTAATTACACATTCAAATATTTACAAATAAAGATCATTAGCGAAATTATAATTGAAATAAGTATATAATTAAAAAAATCATAATTAAAATTATATTGCACGGAAGGCCTTTCGATAAACTATAAATGCATTAATTCTATAATTTATATTACATAACAAAATAATAAATTTATTTATTACAAAATGATAACCAATAAAATATAAAAAAAACCTAATTTACTATTCAGTCTAATAACGAGATGTACCTGAAAATTGATTTAATATAAAAAATTAATTAGACAAATGAAATAAAACATCAATAAAATTCTTTCTATTTTCTTTCTTTCTTCCTTTCTTTTTAAAAATTTAGTCCTAAGATTATTAAATTAATTTGCTCATCTAATATCATATATATCAATTAAATTTCAGAATAATCTTTGCTTTTATTTATTTTTTTGTAAACATCAATAAAAAAATATAATTATTTCTATCACTCATTAACCCCGGACATTTCTTTCACTAATAGATGATTAATTTCCCACTAGTTCATTCAATAAACACTGATTGCATCAATCAAGCACTAATTCCATCAATCCATAAAAATTAGTTGAACAATTCATCCATTCATTAGGGTACAAATCTCATTAACTAGAAAATTATTTTTTTGTTACGCTCATTTGCTAGAACACTAATTTCATTAAATTATAAATTAGTTCAACGATTTATCCATTTATTAGGATACTAATCCTATTAACTAGGAAATTAATTCTTTATCATGTCCGTTCACAAGGGCATTAATCCCATTAATTCAAGAATTAGTTCAACAATTTACTTATTTACTAGGATTTTAATCTCATTAACTAGAGAATTAATTCTTTATTACGCTTATTTACCATAGCACTCATTCTATTAAATCAGTAATTAGTTCATCACATCACATATTTTATTTTCTCAAGAAAACAATATAATAACTACTAATTTATCAACCACAATTAATCAAATAAAAATATATATTAACAAATAATAAATTCAAACACTGTGTAATTACCTGACCACTAAGTTCAAGTTAAAGTTCTAAACTATGATGGTGGCCTGACAGTCTCTTCTGAATTGACAGGTATATTATATCACTATTTTATTTTTTATATTAACACAATCAATAAATAAAATCATCTAAATTATCCTTTCATTTGCCAAAATCAAATTTAGAGAGAAAACATGTAAATTTCCTTTTTTCTTTTGTAAATTTCCTTCTTATTCTTTAAATTTTCACATTGAAACACAATTCATTGCTTTATTCAAATCAATATATAGATATATTCTTTAATTTTTTACTGAAATTTAAATTTAAATTAAAGGAAAAGATACAAAAAAAATTCATGATCAATTTACTCTTTAACATTAATTTCATCTCTTTACTATGCAATCTCATCATTCTAACAAAAATTTTAAATTTTATTTTTCTTATTATTATTTTTTCAAAAATCCCTTCTTCAAGAACACCTAGAATTTTGCTTCAATTATTATAAGTTCTTACTTTCTCTACTCTCTTCACTAATCTTAACACAAATTCAAAATTAATTGTAACTTTTCAAAAAATTTATTGTGAACATTAATTCTTCATTTCATAAAGTTCAATTAATTTAAAATATAAATTCTTCAAGAATCTTATTTAAAAATACAAGGACACCTTACCCATCAATAGTCAAAACTTTAATACTTTTAAATTAAAAAACTTTTCCTCACTTGAATTTTTTCCCTCTCCTGGCCAAGTGCTTCCTTCTCTTTAAAAAATCAAGTTTGTTCCTTTTTTTTTCTTTCCGCAGACACTCAATTCTTTCTTCCCACATACATACACTTACACATATATATTTATTTAACCTTTTTTTAAAAAAAATTATATTTCTCAATAATAAATTTTATGATTTTTAAATAAAATTTTTCTGAATTCTGATATCTGTTTATACAAAATCTTATCCAAGTTATTTCAAATTTCACTAAATTACACATTTCTACTTTCCACTTTCATTAAAATATCTCATGTTAGCTAGATATTTTTTTATCTTACAAAAAAGTTGTACATGCATGTTTTTTTTATGCATTTCTATACATAAAACAATCTAAAAAGTAAATAGATTAGAAAATTAACAATATATACATATAATCAAATAAATCAACGTATTTTTATACATAAAAAAATCTAAAAAGTAAATAGAAAGGCTAATATATACATATAATCAAATAAATCAACAACTATATAAATTAATAATAAAAAAATAATATATTAATGATAACTAAAATTTACATTAGAAAATTTGAATGTGTTAATAAACAGAATATTTACTTGGTAGTGTTTTTTAATTTTTTTATTAAAATTAATCTTTTTATTCAATCAAATGATATTAAAAATAAATATATGTATTAAATTAATTAAATAAAATCAAAGTGGAAAAATATTATGCAAGGTTATAGATATTACGTTATCTAAAAATAAATATTTTTTATTTTTTAAAATAAAGTTCTTGTATAAAAAAGATAAAAAAATATTAATTAATCAGAATATTTTAAAAAAAAATTAAATACGAACAACACCATAAAAAACCAATCTTTATTAAAAAAAGAAGAAGAAATTAAATAAACAAAAAAAACCCCACAAATAAAGGATATTAATTGAAAGATAAATTTTTAAAAAGACATATAAAAAAATACCAATACAAAAAAAAGCAATATTTGAAGGAAAAAAATTGTTTGGTTGTTGTGACTTAACTAAAAGCAATATTTGAAGGAAAAATTGTTTGGTTGTTGTGACTTAACTCGTTAAACTCGTGACTCAAACTATGAACTCAATTGGGTTTTAATGTGTTTTTCTAAATTTATATTCAACCTTTAACCAAAAATAAATAAATTAAACTTGTTATCCGGATTATAAACTCAAACGGGTTCAATATTTGTTTTCCCTTAAATTTATATTCACCTGTTAAAAAAAACTCATGATTCAAACCCGGTTAAATTCATGGTCCGTATCATAAATTTAACGAGTTAAGCCACAATATTTGAACGATTATTTTTTTATATTACTTTTTTTCACTAATATTGTTTTTTTGAAATATATTTTTTAAAATAATATTTAAATTTATGTTTCAATTAATATCTCTCATATTTGATTTTCTTTTTTATTTAACATTTTTGGATAGAGATTGTTTGTTTTATGGTGTTATGCATATTAATTTAGAATTATTTTTTAGAATGTTGAATATAAATTTAAATTAAAAATATTATTAAACCTCATTCAATTTTTGGTTTGGGTCATGATTTTAATTTTTTTTAGAGGTTGATTATAAATTTAAAATAAAAAATATTGAACCTAGTTAAGTTAATAAATCAGATCACGAGTTTAACGAGTTAAGCCACAATAACAGAGTAATTATTTTTTTCTAATATTTTTATTATTGGTATCTTTTTTAGATAATAATAAATTTATGTTTCAATTAATATCACTCATTTGTGATTTTTTTTGCTTATTTAATCTATTTTGGATAAAAATTGTTTTTTGATGGTGTCGTGCACATTTAATTGTTTTTAAGGTTGAGTATAAATTTAAAAGAAAAAATTATTGAATCTAATTGAGTTTATATTTTGAATCATAGGTTTAATATTATTATCTAAGATTTAAATAAAAACAATATTGAGCCTGGTTGGGCTCATGGCCCGAGTTACAAATTGATTTTTTTTTTGGTTAAAGGTTAAATATAAATTTAAGAAAAAAATATTTAATAGAATTGAATTCAGGGTCCAAATCATAGGTTTAATAAGTTAAGTCATAACAACCGAGTGAGTATTTTTTTATATTACTTTTTTTTTACTGATATCTTTTTTTAAAAATAATATTTCAATTTATATTTCACTTAATATATCTCATAAATAAAGATTGTTTTTTATGGTGATATACATATTTTGAACCTAGTTCAGTTCTTGGTTTGGGTCATGAGTTTTTTTTAAAGTTAAATATATATTTAAAAGAAAAAAATATTGAACCCAGTTGAGTTCATAGACCAAGTCACAAGTTTAATTACTAGGCAATTATTTTTTTGATATTTTTTTATTGGCATATTTTTTTAATATCCTTTTTTTAGATAATTTTAAATTTATGTTACTCAATTAGGTTAAATAATATTTTTCCTTTAAATTTATATTCAATCTTTTATTAAAATTCAAAAATAAAAAATGCACAACATCATAAAAATCAATCTTTATAAAAAAAACTTAAATAAGCAAAAATAAATTATAGATAAGGGATGTTAATTAAAACATAAAGTTAAAAATTATTTTAAGAAATATATATATATATATATATATAAAAGATACCAATTAGAAAAAAGTAATATAAAAAAAAATAATTGTCTAATTCTTATAATTGAATTCATTAAATCTATGACTTGAATTATAAACTTAATAAAATTTAATATTTTTTTTTCTTTATATGTTGTATAGCAAACCTTAAACAAAAAATACAAAGCAAATAATGTCATTAAAAATAAAATATGTGTGATAAATTTGGATTATAAATTCAAAGTTTATGTTTTTTAATTTATAATCAATTTTAAAAAATAAAAAATTTATGATACAGCGGATAAACTCAATTACATTAAATATTATTTCTTTTAAATTTACAAGAGAACAATGAATAATAATTGGGGGGGTCTTCTCTCTCTCTCTAGGTAAAGGATACAGTGTTCTCTCTCACTCTCTCTCCCTCTCACTCCATATATATATATATATATAAGGGAAATTAACCCATATTTCCACACATTACCATAGAGTTCTAATCCTTGTTACCTCTAATCTAAACTCGTCGAAAAAACATTGTATCCTTTCTTCTTTTTCCATTTTATATATGTATGGGTTAATTTTTTAAAAATAAAAAATAATTTAAAATATAACCACTATTAACCCCCTAGGAAAATCTTCTCTACTTTTCACGCTATTTACATTCTCTTTTATATTTTGAACCTCAAAAAGTTTTAGCCACAACCTGCAAACAAAAAAAGGATGATGATGACGATGACGACGAGCATGAACATGAGCTCCTCCTCCACCTCCTCCGTTCAAGTTCAAATGCATGTAGCAGTACCCTTTCATTTTGAAAAATGCCAATCCATGTCTCAGCTGAGGCAATATCATTCCCAGATAATCCGGCTCGGCCTCTCCTCTCATAACCATCTCATTCCCCCACTCATAAACTTCTGTGCCCGAGCCAGCACCTCCGATGCTTTAACCTACGCTCTCAAACTGTTCGACTCAATTCCCCAACCAGATGCTTTTCTTTACAACACCATCATTAAAGGATTCCTTCATTCCCAACTACTACCTACTAACTCCATCCTTCTTCTCTACTCTCACATGTTGCAAAACTCCGTTTTACCCAACAACTTCACTTTCCCCTCTCTTCTCGGAGCCTGCAGAAAGATCCAACACGGGATGCAAATCCATGCCCATCTTTTCAAGTTCGGGTTTGGAACTCATAGTGTCTGTCTCAACAGTCTGATTCATATGTATGTCACCTTTCAAGCATTAGAGGAAGCCAGGAGGGTTTTCCATACCATCCCACACCCTGATTCTATCTCCTGGACTAGTTTGATTTCCGGGTATTCAAAGTGGGGATTAATTGATGAGGCTTTTACCATCTTCCAACTCATGCCTCAGAAAAATTCTGCTTCTTGGAATGCCATGATGGCTGCTTATGTTCAGACCAACCGCTTTCATGAAGCGTTTGCTTTGTTTGATAGGATGAAAGCAGAGACTAATAATGTGTTGGATAAATTTGTGGCAACCACTATGTTGTCTGCTTGTACCGGATTAGGTGCTTTAGATCAAGGGAAGTGGATACACGAGTACATTAAGAGGAATGGGATTGAATTGGATTCCAAACTCACTACTGCAATTGTTGATATGTATTGCAAATGTGGTTGCTTGGAGAAAGCTTTGCAAGTTTTTCACAGCATGCCTTTGCCTTGTAGATGGATTTCTTCATGGAACTGCATGATTGGAGGGTTAGCAATGCACGGTAATGGAGAGGCTGCAATTCAACTTTTCAAAGAGATGGAGAGAAAGAGGGTAGCTCCTGATGACATCACTTTTTTGAATCTCCTCACTGCCTGTGCGCATTCAGGGTTAGTTGAGGAGGGGCGTAACTACTTCAGTTACATGATCCGAGTTTATGGAATTGAGCCCAGAATGGAGCACTTTGGATGCATGGTTGATTTACTTGGAAGAGCTGGAATGGTGCTGGAGGCTAGAAAGCTTATCGATGAGATGCCTGTGAGTCCTGATGTCACTGTTCTAGGCACTCTTCTAGGAGCCTGTATGAAGCACAGAAACATTGAGTTGGGAGAGGAAATAGGGAGAAGAGTTATCGAACTAGAACCTAACAATAGTGGACGCTATGTATTGTTAGCCAACTTATATGCCAATGCTGGGAAATGGGAAGATGTTGCTAAAGTGAGGAAACTGATGGATGATAGGGGAGTAAAGAAGGCTCCGGGCTTTTCCATGATTGAGCTACAAGGTACTGTTCATGAATTTATCGCTGGTGGAAGAAATCATCCTCAAGCTAAAGAATTGCATGCCAAAGTTTATGAGATGCTGGAACATCTAAAATCTGTTGGCTATGTGGCTGATACCAATGGAGTACTGCATGGCCATGACTTTGATGCGGAGGAAGATGGAGAGAACCCATTATACTATCACAGCGAGAAACTTGCCATTGCCTTTGGGCTATCAAGGACTAAACCTGGGGAAACTCTTCGTATATTAAAAAATCTGAGGATCTGTGAAGATTGTCACCATGCATGCAAACTTATTTCAACGGTTTTTGATCGAGAAATAATTGTAAGAGATAGAACTCGGTTTCACCGTTTTAAAATGGGCCAGTGCTCCTGCCAGGATTACTGGTAAGTGGGTGGTCATGGTGATTTATGGACCTTGTATCAAAATATCGCAGTAGATATATAAGATGAAAGTGCAAAATGATAAAATCATAGAAACTGAGTTTTTCTGTTCTCTTTGTTCCTCACTTTTTTTATCCGAGCAGTAACCAACTATATCATAGATCAAAAAAGATACACACAAAACGGATTCAGAAATCAAAACATCAAAAGAACGACAGAATATTATGCTCTGTATTGGTTCCCTAAAGAGATGTATATTTAAACTGAAAAGAGGGGACATAATACATGGAAGTTGTTTTACCCAAAAATACAGTACTTTCAACAAGTTGGTCATGAGAAGTTTACATAACATCTTGTTCCGTGTGTTTTTAATCAACGGATTTTGTCGGAGAAGAGGCACTAGGAAAGATGTATCCTCTATGGTACGCACCCTTGTTAATTGCTGCTTCTTTGTGAACGAATGGCTCAGATGCCCGGGCACTAATGTGATGGATGAGCCCCGGAACTGTTTGTCTTTCTCTATATGATGCCCAGGTGACCAAATAAAGGCCAGAAATGATCAGGAATCCTCCTATAAGGCTGTTTCGACACCCACACACACACAAAAATTAAAGAAAAAAAAAAGAGTACATATCAGCTTCCTTCTTGCACCAGCAATTTACCATCCGAAGTTCTGAACCATATTCTATAGCAAAATATAATCAAAAGCATATTATAATCCTGATAAGCAAATCAAAGCATCATTGTGGATGAATGTATAACATACATGAAATATATTAGGGGTGTGGAAAAAAACCAACCAACTAATTAAACCAAAAAAACCTAGAAAAAATTAACCGAAATATATTAAGGGTGTTGAAAAAAACCAACCAATTAAATCAAAAAAACCTAGAAAAAATTAACCGAAAAAACTAAACTGATAGAAAAAATCGAATAAACCAATTAAAAAATAAAAAAACCACCTGGTCTGGTTCAATTCCGGTTTAAAAAAGCTTAAACCGATTTAACAGGACCAACCCGAATTGGCTTAAAAAAAAGGTATAAAAAAAACCATCCCTAACCCTAAATCACTTTCCCTTTTCCAGTCGCAAATTAATACATGTAAGCAAATTAATCAATAAGCTGTGTAAAAGTTTTGAAAAGAAGTGACTGGAGCATAACCTTCCCAAATAAATAGGGCTTCCAAGAAAAATTTTTGACAGAAAGGCAGATGCTGCAGGTTGAAGTGGATTGTACAGTGCAACCAAAGCAGGCCCCAAGATCTTGTTGGACCATGTCAGCAGGCCATAATTAATGGCAGATGCAACAACCCCCTGAGAAAATTAAGACTGAAGTTAGATACAGTTTGCACCTACAGGTTAGACACTAGACAGAGCTACTTTAGACTTAAAAAGAGAAATTCAAAGACGAAGGTAGGGAAATTAGATGACTTGTCAAGAAGCAGGCCAAAAGAACCACAATCTATTATAGATGACAGCTAATGCAAAACTTTAAGCCAAGAGGAGAAATCCACAATAATTAACTTGCTATTAGGCATCCCTGAAAATGTTTTCCATGTTTTGGTTCCAAAGATAATCAAAAGGTTTTGTTCAGCTTATCGAAATGGAATATATGGCCCTTTAAAGCCATGGCAATGGCTGAAATTACCTTTGTGGTTATGAAGGAAAACTCAACACAGTAAAGACAACAAGAAAAGAACATTGAGGAGGCAAGAGTAGTAAACTTAAAATCAGTCCACCTTCATATGTTGGACTTGAACCATAGGTAAACCAGAAAAGAGTATCACATTCTTCTCTCTGTAGAAGAAGCAACACTATTCTGATTTTTTGTGCTAGTTTAAAATGTCAAGCTTGACCATGTTAAAGTACTCTTCAAGCTTCAAATTTAGGAATTGATGTAAGAACTGGAAATGTATTGATGTGAAAAAAATAATCCAATTTCAATACAGCCCCAAAAGTAAACTTACAGCATAGATGACTGCAAAACATTCAGATTGGGTCAAACTCCAGTCTGTTGATTCATTGGTCATAAAGAATGCTGTTACTACCATCAACAGAGCTCCAAAAGCATATGAATATGCTGTGACTGAAAGACTGGTTGGATACTTCGCTAGAACCGGAGCCTGGAAGTTTTCCAAACTATGAATTGAACATCATCAAATATAAACCATTAAAATGTAAAGCAAATAAAACTAAGAAACAAAATGGTTTCTAGCATTAAAAGATGCAAGAAAGATATTGGGAAAAATAAATGTACTGAATTTAGAAGTTGTTTTAACAATTTTTCAACATTCAAATTGTAAGAATGGCTTGAAATTCAGATATGAAATTTGGTTGAATTTTCATTAATTGAGAGGTACATAGAAACAAAACAGTGCAGAGTTGTCATTAAAAAGATTATCTTGTGATCCAGATTCTTCAAAAATGATTCAACTTTTACAAGGTGAAGGGGGTTGAACCTTTGAATTTTTTTTTCTTCCAAGACATAGTGTCCAATCATACACACAGGTATAACCAAATGATGGTGTACCTGAATGGCTAGGAAAACAGCCATGCACATGCAATTCCCTATTAAGCATAAAACTCCAAGGTGCCAATTATCCAGGCCAAAGTCCAACAAGCTAGACAAGAACCATCCAGCAGGCTCTGGTTGACCCCTAGCACTTATTTCACTTGACACAAATTCTGCTTCCTTAAACCCAAATACGGAAGGACCACGGAAGAGGACCATCAATATGGCACCAGAAACACAGACAAGGATACCTCCGACCTTTGCTTGACCTTCAGTTGTAAACAAATTCAGTCTTTCAGTACTGCAAGAGAATATATTGAGGTTGGTTCATCAAATTTTGAAACAAAAGCCACCTCATGAATCGAATTAAATTAAAATAAATTAAATTGTATAACAAGTAAAGAACATGGATTAAAAATAAACTAACCCCATAATCACAGCCAGGATAAAGGTAAAAACTGGAATTGCAGGCTGGATGGCAGCAGCGTAAGTTGGATTTGTGTAGCTAAGACCAAGAAGAAATAAAAGCTGGTTGCCAAATATCCTAGCAACAAAATTGATAAGCAGGATATTGTCACTCGTATAATATATTTATAATAGTAAAAAGGAAGGATTCATTAAGAGAAGAAAAGCTTACCCTGTTAAGCCAAGAAAGAAGAACGACAAGAGGAGTGGTTTAGTCAAAGGCTGTCGAATTCTCCTAAGGAAAAAGAAGAAGTTATAGCATCTAGTAGATTCATTCGACTGTAATATCAGCTAATCTTTCTATCCATCTTTATTATAATAATAATAATAATAATAATAATAATAAAACATAAACATCAAGATGCAATCCACAATGGAAAATACCCAAGAAATCTAATAGAAAGAATTGAAAATAAAATGAAAAAGAAGATACCTTTCGCGAAAACAGGCAACAGGGGCTAGGATAGCGAGGGCAAGAAGATCCCGATAGACACAGAAAACGAGCTGATTGACCCCAACATTGAGAGCCACTTTTGTAATGACATGATATCCTCCATTGAATACCTGCACCATCGCCATCGCCGTATGAGCCTTCCATGCCTCTCCTCCTCCAATTCCTCCTGATGTTGTCATCTCTTATCTCTCTCTTTCTCTCTCTAGAGAGATGTGTTATCTTATTAAATGTAGTGAAGAAAGAGAACCCGAAAGAGAACAAAACAGAAGTAGGAGCAGGATTATGCTCTAACTTACATATTTGAGGAAACCTCAATTTAGTCCCAAATACATATACTAACTCTCAATTACATCCAGAATCTATTAATTTGTTAATTAGATCCCAGGTATTTTCAACATCTATCGATTGCTCTCAATTTGTTTTTCAATATTTTGATCTAACTTGCATATTTTATGAACTAAAATGATATTAATTCGAAAAAAAATTAACAAAAAGATTAATGAATATCAATGTTTTCATCTAATGTGCATTTTTCGCAATAAAAATGCATCAATTTGAACAAAAAATTGAGAAAAATGCTAAAGAATTTTAAAGAAAAAAACCTAATTGAGAACATTATAAAATATTTAAGAATTAATTGATAAGATTTATAGGTTTGGAACTATCATAGGAGAAATTTTCAGAAGAGGATAATTGTATGGTCCTAAGCTAAGGGTTAAAATCAATTCCTCGTCCCTTCCCTCTTAACATTCAATCAAATCAACTCCTTCGCTTGAAATTAAATGTCAACTAGAGATCCACCGGTCATAACAGATGCCGTGGCATCGTCCATTTGGCCATGGAGTTAGTTGGAAATTAATGGAAAGTGGAGGGCTTGATTTAATAAAATTGAAAGCAAGATCTGGTTTGACTAAATGTGAAAAATTGAGGGACCGTATCTGGTTTTTATCCGTAAGCTAGTGATAAGTTGGTGCTGGACGGGTGGTTGGGAGTTGGGATTGCTTCCAATAACTGCCTCCCTCCCTCCCTCCCTCGATTTGGACATTCTCTGTTTGTTTATCTCGTTAATATATATAGTTTTTATTAAATTTACTTTTTAAAATCTAGAAAATTACCATAATGTTAAACACAATCACTTTTCAATTTCTAATACACCGAACGTAAGAATTTGAATCTTAAAAGTCAAGAAATCGGACAATATTTTTATTTTTAACTTATGGGTTATGATTTTTTAAGAACCTCCCCCATTTAATTTAAAAACTGAGGTACATTCATAACGAAATCCTTTTTTGTTTAGCATATTTTTTATTTAGTATAACGTTGAACTCAACTCCTATTGAGTTTAATGTACTGCAGAATCTAAATATACCCGAGTTCAGCACACAACTGAACTTAATTGCTTTTAGGTTTGCTAACTATTATTGGATTTGACGCACTGCTAAACCAAATACACCTGGGTTTAGCATACAAGCTGAACCCAACTCTTGTTGGGTTCGGCGTATTGCTAAACCAAATACATTTGGATTCAGTGTACAAGCTAAACCCAACTCTTTATGGGTTTGGCATTCAACTGAATCCAACTTTTATTGTGTTCAACGTAATGTTGAACTCAAATACACTTAGGTTCAATATATAGCTGAAAAGTAACCCAATTATAAGTCTCTCCTACCCTAGGTCTGGACTAGTGATTATGATACTTATCACATCTCATTAATTACGAATAAACAACTCATGCTTATATTAATGAGATGTGATGACATTAATAATAAAATAATATTATTCTGCCATTACGAGATTATATCTCTACCCCTTATATATCGTATGAAGCACGTAAAGATAGGTAATATGAAAGGAAGCTTGAGTACACATAAAAAAAAAGTTCGAAACCTTATGCTCTTAGTCATAAATGCATTTTTTCTTTTCTTTCTTTACATATATGTCTTTTTCTCCTTCTTTTTCTTTATCTCCATTAATGTCTTTTTTATCATACAAAATACCCCGTACTGACTTGATCTTTGAAGGGTCCCCCAACAACACTCTCACAAGGGTCTCTAAAAGACTCTGTCCAGGTATTTATTCAAGAGAAGATTTACAACCCGTGAAGATATCTATTAAAGAGAAAGTCTATGTAATTGAAAGTGAAGGTTATAGAACATACCATGCATGATCTACAAAGGTCCTTAGAAATAATTTCTTTCAGAATATTCCCTGTGATTTTTGTGGCCTCATCAGTTGACGCTGTCTGTGGGAACTCTTACAAAAAACTACTTACCTCTTTAATAAAAAACTAAGCTTCAATGTATTGTTCCATTCAATACACTGATATGACAGATCCATACATACTAGGGCATGTTACAGATGCCAACATTGTTGTTGGTACATTCGCCCAACCTTAAATTAAGAAGATGGTTGAGCAAATACATTTTCTCTCTAAAGAAGTCATCAGATTAAGAGGACATATTCCTGTTTATCCTCAACTAGCTCACGATGTCCCAACACACATCTTACCACCTCAACCACAAAGAGCCCCCGCTGCCCAGAGATGCCTCAGTTATATAGAGGGATATAGATAGAATGAGAAAGAACCTCTAAGACATCGTTCTCATAGTCCAACTAGAGAATGTTCACACCATCCTATAATACCACTACAAAATGAATATTCTTATAGAGCCCATACTAGTCATCGTGGGAGAGAAATAAGTTATCACTCCTACCATCCCATGCTAGATTCCTCTAGTTCTTCTGATTCACACAGATAATGACCTAGAAAAAGGGTTGAGAAGGGTTCATAACATTATGATCCTATCTACTAGTATTAGGTGGAAGGTTCCCCTTTATTTAAGAGAGTCCTCAAAGCCAAAGTCCTAAAAGAGTACCTATATGTGAAGATGAACCTAGATAGCTATTATGGACTTATAGACTCTCGAGAGCATATATAGAATGTGAGGGGAAGTCTTAAGTTAGTCATCCATGACAATGATGTCATGTGCAAGATATTGCTCACTACCTTCAGAGGGAATGTGAGGACATGGTACAACAACCCGAAGTTAAAGACTATCTTGAGTTTGATCTGTGTGCTAAGCTAATAACATGTTTTAGCACTAAAATTCTCATGAAGAAAAGCTTCATAGAACTATTTGGGGTTACCCAAGATGAGAATGAGTCTACCCAAGTATACTTTAAGAGATTTAATGAAGAAATGTTTTAGGTGGAAGAGCTGTTGGAACCTATAGCCTGTGAAGCTTTGATTAAAAAAGTTAAAAGTGAAAGGTTATGGAAACAACTTTATGCTCTATAGGACAAAACTCTCCTAAGGGTCAAACAAATGATTGAGAGCCACGTAAGAGTAAAGGATGTTTTGACTGCCCATAAAAGCTTATTTCAGATCCATAAAAAAGAGTTAGAGCTGAACCCTTACCAGGAATTGTTTCCCTGTCAAACGACAAGATATTAAGAAGAAAGGGCCCTCTAGGGAACATCCTAGTAGACTCGAAAAGGTTTACACTCGTATAAACACCAATTACAAAAAGATCTATATAATTTTAAAGGGTTAAAATCTGCTTTAGTATCCTCTTCCCTTGAAGCCTAATCTTAGCCTCAAGTTCTCCAAGAAGTACTATAAGTTTCATAGAGACAAGGGACATGACACTAATGAATGTTATACTCTCAAGAAAGAAATGGAGAGACTTATAACATAGGGATACCTTAGACAATTCTTGAAAAACGATCTATCTCTAGAAAGGGATGAAGGTGAAGCAAGGTAACAAAGACTAGTACTCCCAGAAGTCCTTGTCATATTAGGGACTCATTAACTAATATAAGTGACAACAATAATAAAAGGATAAGGTTGAGGACCAAATTATAGATATGATGGGCCAAAACAGCCCTTGGCATAAATCCATCACTTTCACCCCTGATGATGGACAAGGGGTTGAATTATACATATAAGGATGCCTTGGTGATCTCCACAAAAATGGATGGTTATAGGGTCCACAGGATCCTAATGGATGACGATAGCTTAATGAAGTGGAATTGACTATCACTATAAGGACTACACCTCATTGTATGACTCTCCAGCAAACTTTTATAGTCATTGATACTTATCTTTTATCCAATGCCATCATTAAAAGGTTATTGCTCTATTAGATTGATGTAGTGGTTAGATGATTAGTACTTAAAAGTACATTTTTATCAAGGTTTTATATTATCATTTTGTACTTGAAGTATCAATAACTCTTTAGCTAGAGTATGTTTTATGATAATATATCTAATAATACAAGATACCTTTAATTTATGGTAAATGTTCATCTTAAATGTAAGCCTATTACATAAATGAAAGAATTGATTGATGAGTTTAACTTTTAAAATTTAGAAGACAAGGAGAGGGCCAAGCTTAGAATAGAGATACTACACTTTAGTCATTTAACAAACAAAGTATTAAAGAGTGAATAAGATAACAAATACAAAATATGTTAATATCAAACATTAAAGTCCATGTTAAGTTTACACTATACTTATTCTTACACCATTAGTATAACCTTTTCACCTTGACATAATAAACTTAACTGAATATAATAAAAGAAAGAAAAATAAATAAATAAAATAAGAATATAAATAAGATAAAAGTTA
>NW_011499876.1:1853528-1857017 GCF_000495115.2 Populus euphratica | reverse complement strand
CTTGGCCCATGTGGTTAGGCTGAACCCAGCAAGCCTAACCGAGTTACTGGCCCAAACCAGTGACCCAGTTGGGCATTGTTGCAGCTTGTATGCATGAATTACTCATGTATGCACTACATAGTGCGAAGGTAAGTAATTTACCTTTGCACAGTGCCAAATCCTTTACGTAAAAAAACTAAAAGAGAAGAGAGACGACTTACCTAGCAAGGCAGCAACTGGAGAAGAAGTGTAGGGAGACGGTCGGGCGCTACTCACGAAGGACGACCCTCCTCGCTATTCCTAGTAGAGACAGGTTTGCTGGCTGAAATATGATTGTCTCAATGGTGGCCCTTTGGTGTTACTACAACCAGTGCAGCCTCTACAGGGAAGAGAAGGATGCTGCTAGAGGAGCAAATTATGGAAGAAGTGAAAATCCCCTCTATTGCTATTGGCTTGAGTGCTCAAAATAGCTTAAGAATTGTAATAACTAGTGATAACCGCACACCTCTGCTGCTTCTTGCTCCCGGTGCAGAGAAGAAAACATAACTATTGCTGGTAATAGGGAAGAGATTGACAAGGGAGACGATTGGGACTAGCTGCTAGTGTAGAGACGAGACTGGTCGCATTATTGGATTGTTGCTGTGGCTAGTACCTGCTCCTAGTGATTGAGGGGTTGAGAGTTAGTGATGGTTGCGGGGGTTGAAGATGACGCTGCTGTTGAAGCTGGAGATGGCTACATTCTAGTGTAAGGACTCATACAAGAACTGTCTGTTTGGAATATGAAGCAAAGCTCTTGACGCTGCTTGTGGCTCACAGTTTTGGCTGATCTTAAGAGAGGTTGTTGGACTATAGGGGAGAATCTGGTGGTGATAGGGAGAAGCCAAAAAAAAAAGAGGACGAGGCTTTGGTTTTCTTGTTGCTCAGGTGATAGATAGGAGATCTGTTTTGGTTTTGAGAATAGAGATGGAAAGGATAGCATGCGGCTGAAGGTGGATGGTCGAGAAAGAGTCTGAAAATTTATGTTGATAAGCGGCTATGAGCTATTTTTTTAGACTAATAGGAAGGGAAAACTTTGTTGAGGAAAAGGGAAGGTCTGTGAAAAGAGAGATGGGGCTGTGATAGGAGAAAGGAGTATGTGGTTGTTGTCTTGTGGCTGAGAGGGAGAGCAATGGGTGAACCAAAGAGGGAGCCGATTCTAGTGAGGGAAAAAGGTTTGTGTTGATGAGAGGAAAAAGAGGATAGTGTATGGCTAGAAAGATATCTCTGGTTTTTTTCTTTTTAAAAGGAAGGAGGTGGCTACTTTGTTTTTTTAGATAAGAGTGGGCCTATGGCTCATTTGCTATAGAGGATAGGGTTAGAGGTTGTTTTTTTGGTGTTTGCACCTATTTTTTTCTTGTCTTTTTACCTCCTTTTGTAAATTTTTCTTCCCCCAGTGCATATGACTGTAGGTTCATTTATATAGAAAATTCTTATATGTACTATTTAAAGAAATATTGCAATAATTATTGCAGAGATTATCTTCTATAATCAACACTAACAAATCCTATATATATGGCATTTTATATTGTAGTAATTATTTTTCATAACCAGTACGAATCAAATCATATATCTATGGTATTTTATATTGCAGTAATTATATATGATTCAGTAATTATCTTCTTGACACATTGTTTTCTTAATATTAACCCTGATGCTCTATGTTATCGCCACATGTAAACCCTTATTATTATTTTTTATTTTTTTTATTTTTTTATTTTTAAAAATTTAATAAAACATAGGTCAAAAATTGGATAGCAACAATAAAAGTAGATTTATTCCTAAAATGTTATTTAGAACAATTTAATTGTACATTCTTGAAAGAAGCCTCAATTATAATAGGGAACATTTCAATTTTTGTTTCATGGTTTATGAGTTATGAAAGTATGAAATACTAAGATAAAAATAAACTTTTAAAGCTCCTTGATTTTTGTTAAATTTCTAACTTAGTTTTTTTTTTGTTTATCTTCTTTATGATTTACGAGTCACAAACACATGAAATACTAAGGGAAAAATAAGCTTTTAAACACATTGAATCTCCTTAGATTTCTATCTTAGCCATCTCTTAATTCATAGGTTGTAAATTTATTTCAAATCAAACATAGATTTTAAGAGATTTTCATCAGTACTTCCTGGCACTCTATAAACATATCTAAATATTGGCCAAGGTGATTAGTATTAAAAAATGTATTTTTATCAAGGTTTTGCATCATCATATTGCACTTAAAGTATCATTAAATTCCTAATTTAAGCATGTTTTATAATAATAAGTCTAATAATATAAGATAGTTTTAATTTATGGTAAATGCTCATTTTAAATATAGGCATATCTCACAATTCAAATGATTGATTTATGTGATTAACTATTGAAAGTAAAATGAGAGCACTAAGCTTAAAAAAGAGATGTTGGTTCAGTTCGAACTGGAACACTGTTCATTCATTGGCTTATATTTGAAGCTCTAGAACTTGGATTTGTTTCTGCTCTATATGGATAGAAAGCTAAGACATAGGCCTAAAACTTTCAAGGGAGTTCAAGATTCAAAAAATTTGTTTTCAAGTTCAAATTGTAACAACAATGGAGAAGTTAAAATTTATCATACAGTCTAGACACTGTTCAATGTTTAGCCTATCTCAAATTCTAGAGGTCTAAATGACCTCATTTTTTTTTTATTGAAAAGCTGAGACAATTTCCTAGAACTTTCATGAAGATAATCTGTTCAAATTCTGATGTTAGTAATGATGTTTTGTTCAGACAAGAAGATAAAGATTGTCATTAAGTCAAGAAGTGGTCTCCCACTCAATAATTAGTCAACAAATCAATAGTTTCAAATTTTGGCCTATAAAAGGAGGTATTTTCCATGCATTTAGGCATCTTCGTTTTTAGATGAAGATCATGTTGCTCTAAAAACCAAATTATCTTTTTCTTAAAAAAAAAATTGAAACAATTTCCTAGAACTTTCAGGAAGACAATCTATTCAAATTCTGATGTTAACAATGACATTTTGTTCAAACAAGAAGATAAGGATTGTCACCAAGTCAAGAAGTAGCCACCCACTTAACAATTAGTCAACAAATCAATAGTTTCAAATTTTGGTCTATAAAAGGAGGCATTTGCCATGCATTTAAGCATTTTGATTTTCATATTAGGATCATGTTCTTGCTCTCTTTCTTTATATTTTTGTAATGCTTAAGTTTTGCTTTCATTAATTTCTTATTTATACTTTATATTTCTTTTTCTTTACTTAGTTAACTTATATTTTATTTATGTTCTTATTTTGTTTATTTATATTTCTCTTCTCCATTATGTTTAGATAAGTTAATTATGTCAAGGTAAAAAGTTACACTAATAGTGTAAAAATCAGTATAGTATAAATTTAATATGGACCTTAATATTTGATACTAACATGTTTTATATTTGTTATCTTGTTCACTTTTAATACTATACTTGTTAAATGGTTAATCTAGATTTATGTT
>NW_011499876.1:1849008-1853380 GCF_000495115.2 Populus euphratica | reverse complement strand
AAAAAAAGATAAGTAATGTAATCATGTCAACCATAAAAACATAAGTAATGTAATCATGTTAACCATTTATAATTTGATTGAAACCTCTTTTGTGTGTGGTTTCCAGTTGAGTAATAAAAAGAGTTTATACTATACTTGTTTGAAATATCATTAGTGGATCCTCTAACCTTGACAACTGTTTTTATACTTGTTTGATCTTCACATTAATCTTACTTCTTAAAGTCCACTTCAACTCATCATCATCATCGTCGTCGTTGTCATCATCATCATTATTATTATATAGTTAACCTCCATGTGATTCGACCCCGGTGTTATTGGGTTATTTATTACTTTGACACTCCTATACTTGGAAAAAAACATCAATTTTTTGATCGTGTCACAAGGGTTCTTACTTTTACACTTTGAACCTGAATTTTTTTAATCATAGTAAACCTATCATAGAAAAACTGATGGGATTAGAAAAAACCAATACTATAACAATTATAAAACAAACCAAACACCAAGCAACTTACCATAGGTAGAGCGTATTAGGGGTGCTAAAACCTTCCCTTTACGCAATCAGTCCCTTACCTTAGAATATCTGAAAGACCAATTAGGTTTTCTAAGGACCATAATACTAGGTGACAACTCTTTTTTTCACAAAACAAAGACCCCGACATTAATTCACTCATTTTAGGAAGGGTTGCAACGTAGAGCTCGTGCTAGGGTGTATTTTTAGAGAAAATATAATAATATTACAAAGAATTACTTTATAAATAAATATGTAGTAGAGAATAAAGATTTTGAATCCCTTGTTTAAAAGGTTTATAATGTATTTATATCTCATAAGTCATGTTATAAAGAAGAGTTGCTAAATATAATATTGCCCTTGTCATAACCTAATTTTAAGTTCCCTAAAGCTATCTTTATCTTTTAAATAATAATAATAAAAGTTAGAAACATAAAAAAATACAATAAGATAAGTGTTTTGGTTCATAAGAACTAGTTAAAAAATGATCTATATGCGAGGGACCAAATTAGATCTTTGATTTTTTTTAGAAAATTGATCGCACCATTGAAGGACATAAATGTAAAAGGCAATGCAAATTTAAAGTTAGCTTTAAAGATTGGATTAATTTGCATAAAAATTAAGATTGATGAATTCATTAGATTTTTTATAGGATGATTTGTTTTACAAATTAAAAGTCTAAGTAATGGTTTTCATAAATTAGTTTAGGCTAAAATCAAAATAATTATAAGTGCAAGAATTTAGTTAGACTTTTAATGGATCAAATTAATTTTATTAAGGACTTAACTGGTAAAAAATCAAGTTTGGAACCTTAATTTAGGCGTAATTGATAAGATTGGAATTTTAGAGGACCAAATTTAATTTTTACAAGCCTAATTGGATGAAATCAAGGGTAAGATGATTAGGAAATCAAGGGTAAGATGATTAGAAAATCAAAGTTAAGGGGTAAATTAAAGATCAAATTAAAGAATCTCAAACCAAGACTCTCAAATTAAGGGGTAAATTAAAGTCCAAAACAAAAAAGGCATGTAAGTTCAGGGACCAAAATCAATTAAAATCAAAGGACAATTTGAAAGAAATTGGATGTTTGATGATAATGGTCAAATTGAATAAATTAAAAATCAATGACTAATTTAAAAAAGATGTTCAAATCAAAGAAGTTAAATCAAAGTTTTCAACAACGTGATTGCAAAAATTATAAAGTTTCAAGGTTAATTGAGATTGCATATGCCATAATTGATGTTGTTACCCATTTTTTTGGGTTTCCACAGGGAAAAAAAGAGAAAATACAAAAAAATTAAAAAAACATTGCTGGAAGAAATTCAATAAAATATATTAGTGAGAAGAGGACACTAAGGCACTTAGAAAATAATCAAAAATTGGTTAAGGAGGTTAAAAAATACAACAATTGAAATTTAACAATATATTTCAACTGATGAAGGCCCTGTTGGTAAATAAAATTCAATTTAAAAAAAATAATTTTAAATTAGATGTTTAGGGATCCAATTAGATTTTGTTAAAGGTCTAATTGAATTTATAAAGGTAATTACAAGAAAAAATAATTTTTTAAGACAATTTAATTTTCAATTAAAAGAAATTAATGTTTAGAGTCGAATTACATGCTTTCCTTCTCCATTTCATTTGAATGCAAAACATGAGCAATTCATATTTTGCAGCAAATAAATTACAATTAGCTGGTTATGATGCGAAACATAGTAACTAGCTAATTATAATTAATTAGTTGTTATGCTGAGTACAATAACTAGATAATGGTCTCTCAGGCTGGACTTTCAGTACAACCCATTCAATTGGGCTAGGTTCAACCCTATGAAACAAAAAATAAATAGAAAAAGAATATGTTGGGTCGACAATGACCCAACCCCTTTTTTTAGCCGATCTTGATTCAATTCTTTTGCGTCGGTCTTGACCCAATCAGAGTAGGGCTCAACTCATATAATTAGGTTGGGACCAACCTGATATATTATTATATAATATAATAATAATATAATATAATATTACATATTAAATAAAAAACAAACAAAAAAATTTCAAAAATTCTTTCAAAACATTTATGATTTTCTCATATATTTTTCTATCAATTTTGATTAATGTTAGTTTGTATTTTTATATAGTAAAGATACAAATTCGGTATTAAAATACCTTATTTTCTTTGAAATGTTGCAATATATATATATGTATGTATATGAAAAAATAATAAACAAAATGTCTTGTTTTCATGCATACAACCAAGTTTCTAAAAAATATAAAAAAATTCATATGATATTTTCATACAAAATAAAATTAAAAAAATATATATTAGCATGCATCTTGAGCTTTAATAACCAATTTATTAAAGCCATGAGAATTAGGTTTATATTTTAAAAATATATTAAAAAAACTATGGTTTTTTTTATTATTTAAGATTATGAACTTATACGTAAGATATATTAAATAAAAAGGTAGTTCTTCTTTTTATACAGTATTAGAATGATTAGGTTTTTACTCAATAATATAAAGATCTCCTTGCTGAAAAGGACTTTTATTAAACCTTAGATAGAGTAACAATTAGAAAACACAATAATACTCTAGTTATATAAAAAAAATCAAACAATGCAGTTAACCTTATGTAAGACATATTAAAGGTGCTAATACCTTTTATTTAGACAACTAGTCTCTGTACCCGATCATTAAGACTAATTAGGATTTCTAGTGACCAAAATATTAGGTGGTAACACTCATTCCCTCTTTCCACTAATAAAGGACAAGAATTCCTTATCCACTGCATTCCCCTTCACCACACCATATATAATTGGATATTTTAGGAGGATGATCGTTGCTACGCCATACATATGCAATAATTGAAACAACATGGACCGAATTGAAGTTTGCAAAATACCAATTAAAAAACTTTAATTCTAGGATTTAATCTAAACAACATATCACTTGTCTTTAATAAAGAGAACAAGTGACATGTCATTTAATCCTTGTTTGTCATCTTTTTCAGCCGAGAAGGTTGATCAGGTTAACATCTTTAAGTGAATAAACATGTCATATCTAACCACCTCAGAGGCTTAAACCACCACTAATGGACTGAGAAACATATTTTTTTTTTAATAAGAATCAACTATCCTTATCGCATGTTTATACCTTATTTGGCTTAATAAACTCAACAATATATTATCCCTAATTAGCTTTCCCTATATTTGATAGCTTTAAGTTGATCGAGAGCTCATTTTTCAATCAATAAAGGTGGAGTTCTAAACCTCTAAATCAAATGAGATTCGATCCTCATGGTAGAAAACCATTCCCTCTATAAGGATAAGTTATTCATATTCCATGCTTATATTTAGTTTGTAATGATGATCTCTCTAAAGTAGCTCACTCAGTCAGTCATGATTTAAGAAGAAAACCACTATGATTGTTTAAACTTCATAGCTATCTTCTCTTGATAGGTTTGAGACCATAAAAAAGTAAAAAAGAACCAGAATACGCCTTTCTACAGAGGTTAGAAGATAGAATAAGCAAAAAACTTCTCTAACAAACTCTTTGAGAAAACACCATAGTTTTGCCATTTCTGGTTTTGTTTAGCTTATAAAAGGTTATTCTTAAGCACACCAAAAATTTATTGCGATGTCGCGGTCGCACAAATTAATTACCCTAGCTCAAAACACAACACAAAAGATAGTATAGAGCAAGCAAGGGGTCGATCCCACAAGGAAGATTTTGTTCAGATTTCTTGTGATATACACTATGCAATTTAGGGGGGGTTTGATTTGTGATGATCTAAAATATATAAGAAATTAAAATAGCAAACAAAATTAATTAAAATCAAAATTTATCAAGAAAACAAACCTTGGTCACAAG
>NW_011499876.1:1840104-1841365 GCF_000495115.2 Populus euphratica | reverse complement strand
TTGTTGTTATTGTTATTGTTATTGTTGTTGTATTATTGTTATTTATAATTTGTACAAATAACCTCCTTGTGGTTCGACCCCGGTCTTGCCGGGTTATTTATTACTTCGACACTCCTGCACTTGGGAGAAGACATCAATCTTTTAGTCGTGTCAGTCACCCATGATTAAAGAAGAAACCACCATGATTGTTTAAACTTTATGGCTACCTTCTCTTGACAAGTTTGAACTCATAAAAAGTCAAAAAGACTCAGAATACTCCTTTCTAGGGAGGTTAGAGGAGAGAATGAGCAAGAATTCTCTCTAAGAAACTCTTGGCAAAACCACCATGGTTTTGTCATTTCTGATTTTGCTTAGCTTATAAAAGGTTGTTTTTTAGCACACTAAGGGTATCTTGGAAAACTTCATAAAGAAAAACGAAAGAAAATACATAGAATCAGTAGAATACTTAAAATAGAAAGGAAAGAAAGGTAACAAAGATTGTGTTTTAAAAAGGAAAAAGGGGAATTTACATCAATCTAAGATTGAAAAGAAGTTGAAAATCAAGAGGAAAGAAGCAAAGAATCCAGAAAAGAATTCCATTTTCTCATTGCTAGGTAAACCTTCAAACTTTGATAGGGGGCTCAATGAGCACACACCCTCCCTCTTTATTTTTATCTTTTAAATAACTGTTTAGAACATATATTATGTATCATTTAAAGTTGTTTATTACTTGAAAGCCATGATTATTGTTTTGAAATGTTTAAACATGCTTTGAATATAGCTTGTATTTATTGTTTTATTTTGATGTGATAAAATATGATTATAGAATGACAAATGTTAGTATAGAATGTTATTTATGCATGCTTTGATGGTAGTCTAATCTAATTTGAAGTTATGAAAATATGTTTGAGGTTGTGATATTGGTGTGTGACACGACTAAACAATTGATAATCTTCTCCTAAATGTATGAGTGTCGAAGTAATAAATAACCCCACAAGACCGGGTCGAATCATAGGGAGGTTAACTATATAATAATAATAATAATAATAATAATAATAATAATAATAATAATAATAATAATGGTGGTGGTGCTGGTGATGCTGGTGGTGGTTTAAAGAAGACGTTGAGATGTAAGATTAATGAGAAGATTAAATAATAATAAAAAAATTGTCAAGGTTAGAGGATCCACTAATGTTATTTCAAACAAGTATAGTATAAAATCTTTTTATTATTCAATTGGAAACCACACACAAAGAAGGTTTCAATCGGATTATAAATTGTT
>NW_011499876.1:1808786-1835439 GCF_000495115.2 Populus euphratica | reverse complement strand
GTTATACAATATAAATCTAGATTAACCATTTAACAAGTAAAGTATTAAAAGTGAACAAGATAACAAATACAAAACATGTTAGTATCAAACTTTAAAATCCATGTTGAGTTTATATTATACTTATTCTTATACCATTAGTGTAACCTTTTCACCTTGGCATGATAAACTTAACGAAATATAATGAAAGAGAGAAAGATAAATAAACAAGATAAGAACATAAATAAGATATAAGTTGACTAAGTAAAGGAAAGGAAATGAAAAGTATAAACAAGATATTAATATAAGCAAAACTTAAGCATTATAAAAATACAAAGAAAGCAAAAACATGATCTTAATATGAAAACCAAGATGCTTAAATTCATGCAAATGTCTCCCTTTATAGGCCAAAATTTGAAACTATTGAATTGTTAACTAATTGTTAAGTGGGTGGCCACATCTTGACTTGGTGACAATTCTTATCTTTTTGTCTGAACAGAATATCATTGCTAACATCAAAATTTACACAGATTGTCTTCATAAAAGTTCTAGGAAATTATCTCACCTTTCCAACAAAAAAAACCAGTGCATTTGGACCTCTAAAATTCGAGATATAGGCTGAACACGGAATAGTGTCTAGGCTGCAAGACAGATTCGGACTTCTCCGTTGTTGCTACAATTTGAACTTGAAAACGGTCTTTTTGAATCTTGGACTCTTCATAAAAGTTTTAGGCCTATGTCTTAGCTTTCCATCCATATAGAGTAGATCTAAATCCAAGTTCTATAGCTCCAGTTATGATCCAATAACCGAATAATGTTCCAGTTTGGACAGAATCAACATCTTTTTTCTAATATTAGCTATCTCTTTATCTTCTCAATTTATGTGATAAGCTTGCATTTAAGATGAATATTTACCATAAATTAAAGGTATCTTATATTATTAGATATGTTATTATAAAATATGCTCTAGCTAAGGAGTTATTAATACTTCAAGTGCAAAATAATAATATAAAACTTTGATAAAAATGCACTTTTAAGTACTAATCACATGCTCAGCCATTCTTTCTTCAAATTCAGCCACTAGTAACACTCGTTTAAATCTTTGTACATCTTTGTACTCCCCAAGTGTACTACAAACCTAAACTTATAAGCCTCCTTCAACACCTCATTCTTAATAATCTTATCATCAGATAAATACATTCATCTTCCCATTACTATCATCCCATCTTTTAGGATTTGAAAAGTAGTTTCAACTTCTTTTATCATGTCTCTCACTTTGCCCTCCTCAACATCCATCTTTTAAGCTTTCAATGCTTTATCCTAAAGTATTGATCATACTTTTAATTGCACCAGCAAGGACCCCACCAATCCAACTTCCAAATCAAGATCATGCTCTTACTTTCTCTCTTTGTATTGCTTAGTTAACAATTTATAATCTGATTGGAACCTCCTTTATGTGTGGTTTCTAATTGAATAATAAGAGTTTATACTACATTTGTTTGACATACCAACCTTGATATTTATTGTTATCATTGTTTAACCCTTACGTTAATCTTTCATCTTAAAGTTCTCATCAACTTCTTCTTCTTCTTCTTCTTCTTTATTATTACTACTACTACTACTACTACTACTACTATTACTATTATTATTGTTACTTTTATTATTTTTATTATTGTTATTATATTATTATTATCCATAATTTATACAATTAACCTTCCTGTAGTTCGACCCCGGTCTTGCCAAGTTATTTATTATTTCGACACTCCTGCACTTGAGAGAAGATATCAATCTTTTGGTCATGTCACCTTCTTTGTCGCATATTCAGTTCTTTATATGTCATTAAATATCTCAAGCTTTTATAATCAGTAAAGATTTAAACTTAAGATTCATACAATTAGTGTCTCTATATCGTTAAGGAAAACCCCACAACCACTAACTCTAGGTCATGAACTAGATAATTTACTTTATGAGGCTTTAGTAGCCTTGATGCATAAGCCATTGCCCTTCTATGTTGCATTAAAACATAACCCATCCTTCAAAATCAAAAGATTATTTATCTTTGTCCCACCTTGTTCAACATCCTTCATGTACGTAAGGTAAGTCGAGCACCCTTTTCTTAATAGTTTCCAAACAGTCATAGCTAAAACTACATAATTTGGTAGAACATTTCTTTCTCCCCTAAAAGTTACCCCCTCCCATCTATTCCCTAAAAGGTTATTGCTTTTGCAAAGTAATCCATCTAAGCCTTATGTTGCAAACCAATCCATCTAAGCTTTATGTTCACCTAACCAATCAATTCCTAGAATTAAATCAAAATCATATAACTTTATATTCATTAGATTTAGCTCCATGTCTAGGTCCCCTGTGTTTATCCTAATATCTTTATATATATAACCCAATGAATAGTATAGTATCTCCAAGAGGAGTACTAATTACTCAAATAGTATCTCCAAGAGGAGTACTAATTACAAACCCTTTCTCTAACTTAGTTGGTTAAACTTTTAGTTTATTCTCCATCTAAGATCCTTTCACCTTTCTTCTTCCCCTTTAAATCTTTCCAAAATCCTTATTTTTAGTTTATTAAAACCCCTTTTAAACACTAAATGTTTTCTCTCTTAATCTTTTAATACCCTTGTAATCCCGCCAAGTTAACCCCTTGTGTGTGATTTTGTCAAGAATTTTAAAGAAAAAAAAAATCCACCTGCTTCCCCTCTCTAAACCTAGCTAATAGCCATAATAGAGAGAATGAAGACATTTATAATTTTAATTTTTTGTTATTTACATATTAGCCCTATAATCTTTTATATTTTACTTTTATCCTCAATGTTTCTTAATTGATTTTCCTTTAACAATTCAGTATCGTGTCATCAATTGCATTTCATTCAATTTCACTCCTATCTATTTAATTTAATTTAACTTATTTTATTTTCAAATTAAAATTTTATTAGTTCAAGTATTTTTTTAACTAGGGGTTTATAGTTTTGCTTTTTTTTTTTTTCTTTTTGAATATTCATTATGATTTGTTTTTCAAATTTGTTTTTATTGATTTCATCTTTTATTATTGAAATAGTTGAGAACTTGGCTTTATAATTTATTTCTTTTTATTTTATTTTTCTATAAGGGGAGCATAGTTTGCAGGTTTGCTAGGATAATTCAGGTTACTCTAGTTTACAAGTTTGGTGGTCTTTTTTTTCTAATTGAAGTTGACTTTTTTTATCATCTATTTTTTTCTCATATGGTTAAAAAAATATAGTTGAAGAAAAAAATCATGTTATTAAACTTTATGAATTTTATGGACTTATTTACTGGTTTAGTTGGTCAACCTGGTTCGTGGGTCTGACAAGTTTAACTCTTTTATAATTATTTTTTTTAATTCTTAAATATAGGATTAATTAGAAATTTAGTTTCATAATTGATTTTGTTTTGACTTTTATTAAGTTATCACAGTCTCAAAAAAAAATATTTTGGTATTGGGTTAGATGTTTGATTTTACAATCATATATTTTTGTTATCATATAATCAAATAAAAAATATTAAAAAAATATAATCTCAGTGAAGTCCATAACCTGGTTCACAAGTTTGAAGGGCTAATCTTGGTTACCTGATTTATAGGTTTGACGAGTTTATCTACCGATTAGATTATTATTAATTTTTGTCTTTTAATTTTTTTAATTTATTTTTTTAATTTTATCCTTTAATATTGAATTTGTTGATAAATAAATTGCATGATTGATTTTTATTTGCTTTCTATAGAAATAATTATCTCAAATAAGTATCTATTTTTAAGTTAATACTCAATTTTATAAATATTTATTTTTATCACATAATTAAATATAAAAAGTTATATAAAAAAAGTTATTAAATCCCATAAAATCTATAACCAAGATCATGGAGAGACCGAAGTTGATCCAATTTATCATTATTGTTTTAAACCAATTATCAAAGTTGCATTTAAACCCATAAAATTTATCAATTTTAATCAAGCTATTTCATTTTAATCAAGCTATTTCTCATATAATTTAATTAAAAAATAAAGACAAATAAAAAAATTAAGTCAAGAAATTAATCAAGTTGAATATTACTATTAAAAAAATAATGCATAACAAAACTCAAGTAATAAACCATTACCCTTCAGTGCAAAGTTCCAAACGGTGCATCAGTAATCTTCGGTTTTCTTTTCTTTTATCAAAAATAAAATCTTCATTCCATCCATAACAAATAGTTTTTTTTTTTTTTTGTTCTACCTGCTCTTCAAAATGTTTTTAAGATTATTTTTTACTTCAAAAAAATATTAAATATATTTTATATTGAAAAAACATATTACCAAAAACGCACAAGTGATCTCTGCGGTGCAAAATGACTCGGGCTGGGGTACTACATCTTTGTATGAAGTTTCTGCATCCACATCGTTTGGTATAAAATACATTCTATTTGATCACAATAAGAACAGCTCATCTAACAAACTACAGAAAAAAAAAGAATCAAAATCAAAATTTGAACCAACTCCTCATTTTTTAAACCCAAAAGATTAAATTTTAAAATAGAATTGAACTTGTAGAGTTTCATAGGCCTAAAATTATCCGTATCTGATCCGGAGGGTGCCTTGCCAGTGATTGGGGCTCTGCATAGCCATTCTTGGGATCCATTATTGCCGTGTAAATAAGCGCATAAGCTTCAGCAAGAGACCGAGCCACCTGTATCCCAGCTTCAGAGCGCAACTTTGGAACCTGCATCTGCTCAAATTCAGGAAGGGAACTCTCATTTCCTATAATAAGCCCAAAGAATGCCCTCAAACATTCTGAAAGAGACACTGGAGAGGTGTCTTCAATTTCCACCAGAGGGGTGCCAGCTGCTGTACCGCCCTCCTCGTTAAGTGACTTCTGGAAGTAGTGCATCTTTTGCGACAAGCCACATCTACTTAAAATGGCCTCGGCTTCCTTTTCTACAAGTGAATGCATGTGATTGTCAATCATTGCTCCCAGTTTCTTTACATAGCCAGCTGCAACCTCATGCCTGGATAGCGGTTGTTGGATGGCACATAAACAATTGATGAGGAATATTTTGGAAGGAGTTTCACTATTCTGCAAGGACTCATGAATCCATGATATTAGTTAATATTATAAATTAGGATGCAAAAGCCATTTAGAAGATTGCACAAATCTGCATATGTTTCGTCACTTAAAATGTTAGACAAACTACACCGGATGCAAATTGAGCACAAGCATCACCCTTTTGAGCTCTTTTTTGGCATCTTAAGATGTTCTTCATTAAAAAAGAAGAAGAAGAAGAAGAAGAAGGGGTGTATACATGCATTCAAACATGAGCACGATTGTAATTGCCTAGTTCTGTGTAACCACCACAACAGCTACCCTGAGATATGGTATTGAATGCTCAGAATTTAAAATGCAGGGACAATAGAGACAGTGAGGCATATGGTCATTAAGACAATGGATACATATAAATCTTAATAGAGAGAAAAGGATCGTGTTCAATCCTGACATGTTATGACTGAATACTAAGCTGGAAATGATTCAGTTTCCGTTCCTGGGGTTCCTTCCTTCACTGACTCAACAAAAGTATGTCATTACCTGGAAATTTCATCATAAAGATTATTCAAAGGTAGCTAATTTTAATGGTCCTAGATGCCACCAGTATACAAAATCAGGGGACTATTTGATATATCAAGCCTTCAACCATATAATGGCTCGAAATGCTCATAAAGCATACCACAAACCCACCAAGAAGTGTGAGAAGAGAGAAGTGAAACTCTAGGACTGAAAAAGGAAGACAACAATAAATGCATTGAGATAACAGGCAAAACCTTGGACAATGTTGCAGGGCTGTTATTTGACAAGAGAGCATCGACCGATGATTTACTAATTTGGCCCGATTCAGAACTTGTTCTTCTTCTCGATGCATGGCTAGCACCCTTGGACTTGTGTGCCTCTGCAGCTTGCTCACACATCTGTGATTATTGAAAGCAATTAGATGGAAATCAAAAATAACATGTTGCCTAAAAAAACTCAATGGAATCTAAGTTCTTAACAGAGAAAAACTAGTACTAAAATAGACGCAATACTAGCATGTTTGAAAAACATCAATCCAGTTTCAAAAGTAGTGCTGAAAGCAATTCACAACATGCTCAGAACATAAACTCATCAGAAGTTAAAGTAGTGCTGAAAGCAATTCACAACAAGCTCAGAACATAAACTCATCAGAAGTTAAAATGTAAGACCAATTGCCATTTTCTGTTTCAAATGCAATCACAGATATTTGTCCGGCGCAACTTTAAATCACATGGTTAGAGCCTAAGCACCTTTGGAAGCAGATAAACTTCCAAACTTTACACAGTGATTGTTATAGGTCACTTATGCACAACACAGTTTTAACATTTTCAGCACATCCACCAAGTTTAATGCAGTCCATGCACTTATTTTATCTCATGTTGAAATTATGTAATCAGGAGCATGTTCGCCATGAATAATGCTATTCTACCACTAACATCAAAGACAAGCACACCTGAATGATAGGGTCGAGTAAAGCAGAGATCACTGGATCAAAATCAGGCTTCTTCCCTGTAACAGTAACCATCATGCTGTTGTGGGTTTCAATTATTTCAAGCAGAACCAAGACTCCTTCCCTCACTGCTTTTGGTGGGGAAAGATCAACAGCAACAAGGGGAGGATATCGTAAAAGCTTCTCTCCCCGACTTTTCAGAATGTCGAAAAATGTTTTCTGAGCAGCATCCCTCAGTGCCCAAAGTGTATTGCACAGAACTGTATCTCTCCCAAGTAAATCAGAGATCTGAAGATCAGCAGAGACTACAGTTATTGTCATCAAGAAGGAGAAACAAAAAAGTGGGCGTGGAAAACAAAGATGAGTTAAACTCACAGTGTAGCTGTAAAATTCCAGTGTGTTACTGAGTTTACATGCAATTATTAGACTAGGTTGTGACTGCAAAACTTGTTCAACTCTAACTTTAAATGGCCGGCAAACTCCTTCGAGAATTCTATCCAGAACAAATGTTAGGTCAGATTCTGTCTTTCCAGTGCCATTCTCCAAACTCTTGGAGAATTGGTTTACGGTTGATACAGTATCTACCAATGCATCAGGGTCAAGTAGGACAAGAACAAGTTCTCGTTCAGATGCCAAGGCCTGCAAGTGGAGCAAATTGACATAAAATTATTAAAGAATGAAACTGAGATTAATATGTGCATGGAACTCGGCCAAGCAGAAAATTAAAAGTACAACACAATCAGAGATGACTCCAAGTCGAACCTGATGTAACCATCCTAGCATGTCACCTACATATCTTAACGGATCATGAGCATGAACCTCAATAGGTCTTGGCATTCCACCAGGTCCTCCACGTGTAAGAGCGCTTATAAATCTTCTAAACAATGCATTATGCCTCATATTTGCTACCTGTATAAATAATTATGAAAAATAAGAGAGGGAAAAAAACAGCATTTGACCATTAAGCTATTCGTCATTAAGCTTTGCCACATGAGAACTACCTCTTCTGCACAGTACTTAAAAAGAGCAGGCCTTTCCTTGAGCCAACGGACAGCTGTTTTCAAAAGCTCATCAACTTCAGGATTATCACTGTCACCCAATTTCCTACACTCTGCCTGAACCCACCTACATAATTATACATATGCATAAAGGAACGATATCTTTCAAATTAAACCATACAAGACAGGCGAAAAATTTAGAAGAAACGAGAAACAAAGAAACGGAAAGCAAGAATTCATTCCTCATAGAAAAATGAAACGAGTGATTCTAAAAAAAAGTGTTTGCCTGCAAAGGCGCTCATAAGCTCCTTCTTGGTAGACAGCCATCATATCCATGAGCTCCAAACCAGCACGCTGATGGTGGGTACGCAGCAGAACCTTGCAGTTGGCGTGGATTTGTTGAACATGAGAAAGAGCCTTGAAGAAGTTGTCATCGAGATCCTCATCCCTAAGAGCATTGATCTCTTGATTTGAGAGCTGGTAATCGCGAAGGAAACAGGATACAATGTCTTGTCTCTGAGTGGTGATTTCTAGTTCCTCTTTGAGCCTCTCGGTGGTGCTGATAATATCACCCGTACTTGCACTACAACTACTCAAAGCCTTGGCAATACTGAAATGAAAGGATGTTTTTATTTATTTAATTATTTAATTTTAACATGGAAAACTGAATTGGAGTAAAAATCAGGAAAAGAAAGGATAGAAAGTTACTTATCGCAGCATTCGGCCAGAGCGTTAACCTCCTCCTCGACACGATCCAAAGCCTAGTAATAATAGATCAATTCAACTCAGTTCAAATTACAGAGAAATAGATGTATAGGAGGATTCCGAGTTTTATTGTATAGTTTACTTGCTGGGCGGTGTGGGAGGCTTGAAGAAACTCGTGATTGAGGTGGAGAGAGCGGTCCTCGATGGTGGATCTGAGGTGGCGACGTGACTGAGGTGTGTTTTCGTTGTAGAAAGCGGAAAGAGTATTGAGCGAAGCCACCAGATCCGGACTGTCCGTCCGACATTCCAGCACCTTCTTCAGCTTCCGAGAAAGTCCCGGAGCCAATCCCACCGGCGCTCCCATTTCCCGTTTCCGTTTCTTGATTCTGTTTTATCTGGTGATGGAGGAATTTTGGTGCTGCTGCTTCATTTCTCAGTTTCCTTATAAATCTATAATAATTAGATGTGGATATGGGCTTTCCCAAATCCACTAAACTCTCAAATTTTAGACCCGTCCAAGCCCACCTCTGCCTAAAAGGGCCCTTTCCCACCCCCTTTTTTATCCAACCATTTCGGCCCAGCTAATTCCCTAGATATATTTTAAGCGACCCCCTGGCCACGTGTATCAAACAAAACAAAAACTGCATTTGAATAAAACTTTTATGGGGAAACTTTATATATATATGTGCATATTTTTTATCCTATATTATTGTTTATTTAACAAAAATCTGAAAAAAAAAATTATTTCAGTTTCGTGTCCATATTTATACACTAAAATATAAAATTTTCGGTTTCGTGTCCATATTTATACACTAAAATGACATCAATTTAAGAAAATATAATAAAGATATTGATGACAGTTAACAAATAAATTTGATTAAGAATTGTAGGACTTGATTGATAAAAATTATAGATATAGGATTTGTAAATAAATTGGTGTTTCTCCAAAATCATTGTCCACTCCGAAGAATAACTGCTTGGGCCTAATAGGAACCCAACTCGAAATGCAGATAATCTGCACATTTTAAACAAATCTACATTAATTAGGCGCCCATCACCAAGTTAATTATTAATTAATGTAGCTTCCACGTGTACACAAAAATATTTAAAGGTCACCCCTTCCTTTGTTTGCAGGAAATTCCTTGCAAAATGAAATCAAGTGCATTAGAAATCATATTAGGCACTGTTACTAAATCAGGTTAGGACATCGACTGGTTTAAGTTAATGGGCTATCTGTCACTAGTTTATTGGTCGGTCCACTATAGTATAAATATATTTTATAACATATGAAGCATGAATAGAAACTTGAGAGCTGGTAAGTGCATTATTTTTTAACTTGAAAGTATAAATTAGTTATAAAAAATATTAAATTGATATTTTTCAATGTTTTTTAGTTAAAACATTTAAAAAATAAAAGTTATGCAATGTTGAGTGAGCGAGTTTGGTAATACGGTGTAAGGTATTTTTATAAAAATATTTTTTAATTCAAAATATATTAAAATATTTATTTTCATAATTTATTTTATATTCATACATCATAATTATATTTAAAAAAATCTAAAAATCATCAAGTTTAATGTTTTTTTAGATGAAAAGCACTTTAAAAACATTTTAAAAAACAATTTGATATTTGATATAGTACATAAAAAATTATAAAAAAACTAAACAAGTTTTTTATTACATCAAATATTTTTATAACATCTAATATATGTATTTATATTATTATCAATAAAAACTATCATCATTATAATTATAATTATAATTGTAATTGTAATTACTTTACATTCACCATTACAATTAGCTTTGAAACCAAATACATACTAATTGCTGGTTTAGGAATGCTATAATTTAAAATGTTTTTTTAAGATATATTAAAATAATGCTATAATTTAAAATGTTTTAAAATAATATTTTTATTTTATTTTTTATATTAACACATGAAAATAATTGAAAAATTAATTTAAAATTTAAAAAAAATAAAAAAGGTTTCAAAAGTAAAGTTATGCCGCAGTGGCTATCACCACCAAAGTATAGCTAGCTTTACCCTCTCTTTCTGGCTATCACAGTGCATAAATAATAATGCCATAGGCAATGCCTATCACATATTTATTTGGCTATGGCTAGCTAGCTTTTGGGATCAGATTTCCTCTCTTTATGATATCACATCAACTATGTCCTCGTCATGTGCTTGTTAATTCCCCTTTTCTATAATATTTCTCTTTTTAAGTCACCACAAGTTCACAATATTTATATAATTATAGCTTTATTGACTAAGTATTTTAATTGCCTATATACCCACAAGTCAAGTTACTCCCGCAGTTTTTAAGATCAAGGTGATTAAATATGTGCAGTTCTTCTTCTATATAATAAACCTCTTACTGATTTTATATACTTTGCATACATGTATTGTACGTGGTGTGAGTATGATACAAGAACCACTATTAATCTTTTGGACATTTTTTAATTTTTAATTTTTTTGAATAATTGGACATCTTTTATTGATGGATCGATTTCAACTTTTTATCTATATCTACTTTATAAGCATGCAACTATATATAATAGATTATAAACAGGACACCAACTATATAGTACTATAGTTCTTCAAAAAAAATTATATATATTACTATAGTTTTTAAATCAACAACAACTACTACTGCTACTTTCTCTCTCAAATCATCATTATTCAATAATTCCCATTATAACTTAGCTTTTAGGCGTATAATGCAGATGATGTAGTTAAAGATAATGTAATATATATGTCAGTTAACCAGTTGTTGGGTTGTTGTCTCCATCAAACAAATTAAGTGCTTGGTCTTCTGCCCATTCGACTGGTCCGCATCATGCTTATATGTGAAATTAACTGTATAGATATTTTTTTTATATTTAAAAAATAATAAGTGGTATTTTATTAGTTATTTTTTAGATATATTTTAAAGAAAAATATAAATACAAGTGAAAATTATATATTTTTATTTTATCTTTTTTATGTTTATATTTTTAAAGTGAGTTTTATCAAGTAACTATATAAGATTCAATAAAATATACTTGGTTAATCTAAGATTCGATCTCAGTTTTGATAAGTTACAAGTGTAAGTTATTCCGGGAGTGGCAAGTTTTGATAAAAACAAAATCTGGAATTTTCTCTTTATTTATTTTTTAAAATAAATTTCAGATCGACGAGAGATGCTTGATTATATACGATTTGAACTTGATTATGTACAAATTACGTGATGTACTTGTGTTAGTTTTGACAGTGAAAATCTAATGAAATGATAAATGAGAGACACAACAACTTTTTAAGAATAGATTGCAAATAATTAAATCTATAAGGATGGATTAGACCCAATCCTTGAAATATATACGTGTGTGTGTGTGTGTCAAGTCATTTTCCCTTGTTTTTCTTGTTGCGCTCATTAACACTATAAACTATAGAGAAGATTTTTTGTGTGTGTGATCATTGTTCATCAAGACAGATTAGCCAGCTTACCCAATTGTTCATAGCCGATTTTTTTTATGTGTAATCATTGTTCATCAAGACAGATTAGCCAGTTTACCCAATTGTTCATAGCCGATTTTTTTTTCTTGATCCCTTATTTTTTTTTTTTGATTTCTTAAACACCAGTCACCACACTTAACTTCTTTTCAATCTTATAATTTCAATTTTTTTTTTCAAGGTTTTATGTGTTGGTATATGCTTTTATTATTCTTCCGCATGTCTCATGTGTCATAGAAAATAAATATATATTTCATAAAATATAATTTATATTCTTTGTAAGAAAAGATAAAATATAATGATGAAATTGACACTAATAAAAAAAATAATTGTTTCTACAAAAAAACAAAGGAAAGAAAAATTATAATTTTGCCTTTGAAGTCTCAAATTATACATGTTTGGTTTTTGCTATTTTAGATTCATTATATTCCAATCTAAAAATTTATTATATTAAGATAAAAAGAGAAAATGCTGACTATTATCTATATTTTGATCACTAAAAAGATAGGGAAAAAAGATAGGAAAATTCAATGGTGGTGATTTCATCATTTAAACATATAAAAAAAATAGATATGAACTTCATTAATTTATTTTTTATTCTATTTAATTTTATATTTTTAAATTGATAAGAGAGTGTTTTAGACTCTAAAATATATTTATTATGATTTTTATAATGCTTTTGAGATTTAAATACTCGTACCCTGACTTTCCAATCATTGAAAGTAATCAACAAATATAGAAAAAAATGATATGTTGGTTGTTAAAAAAAAAAGTTCAATCTTAAAATAAAAAATATTTAAATACTAGGCATGGGAGCTTTGTATTTCATGAGCATTCACATTTGAACTTTTTCTTACAGACGGGACTTGCGGACTGGTCTTGAGAGACCTAACAACGCAAAAAAAATAAAAATAAAAAAAAATAAAAATTATTTTTTATTTTTGGTTTTTTATTCAAACCCCTCTTATTATTTTTAAATTATTTTTTATTTTTTAAAAAATATCAATTGATCTTTTGGATTATTTCTATAATTTTATAATACTTAAAAGATATTATTTTAACTCATCATTATTTTTTGTCATCTTAAATTTTAAGTTGATAGCTTGTATTTGCATTTTTCATTTATAATTATGAAAATCATATATATCTTGGGAGTATAATTAACCTTGAAGATAAATAAGAGAAAATGTATAAAATGAAAAAGGATAGTCGAGATAAAACTTTTACATGTATATTTCTTTTATTTCTCACTAAGAAAATTAATTTCTAACCTAGGTCTTTAATTAGCATTAATGATTTCTATTCAATTTGTTGATTTTTATATTTTTTTAATTCATTTACTAAACAAAAAAATAATTAATTAAAAAAGACAAAAAAAATATGTTTATAATATTATTACTGTTTTCTTCTTCGTTAAAAAATTAACTTGAAAAATTAGCTACATTTTATTGTGGGTATATTATTCTAAAAAGAGGGAATCTACAGTATAGGAAGATCTAAAAAGATAATTAAGGTTGTTAAAGCAATAATTAGTGGAACATGTGAGGAAGAGTGATGGGAGGCTTAAAGTCATCAATGACCGAACCAAAAGATGAAAGAAACAAATCAGTACTCCTACGACTATAGGCAAATAAATTATAAATTAGTCACTTTAATTTTATAAAATAAATTAAAAAAAAATTTTATTTTCAAAAATTAATTAATTAATTACATTTTTTTTATTTTCAAAAATTAATTAATTAATTATTCCCTTAACCAGTGTCAATCATGCTTAATTTAACACACTCTCTATCTCATCATTGTAGTTCCATTTGCCAAAAAAAAGAAGAAAAAGAAGAAGAAGGAAGCACCAACAATTATATATTAATTTTAGTATGTTGTTGTTTCTTTTTTTATCCCTAAGTTGCCTATATTCATATGCATTCCTGAATGGTGAATTTAAGAGGAGGAATCATGGAAATTTTAGTATTTACATAACCTTGACTTTCAAAGTGGACAAATAAAGGGACAGTCAAGGTTTGTGAAAAAGGTAGGAGAAATGGCACGGAAGGAGTATTGCATTTTTTATTTTGTTTTTATCAATCTTCTCATGCGATGCACTTTCATTTTTTTTCTTTTTTCTTTTTAAAAAACAAAAGAGATATAAATTAAGAAAGAACATAACTAAAAAGGTTTGAGTTGTGGATAATTTTAAGATTAGTTAATTAGTTCTTACACAACTAAATTAAAGAACTAATTTATAATTTACTCATAGACTATGCCTACACTAGTCCTAAATGGAAAAGGAAAGAAAGAAGAGAAAAGAAAAGGAAAGGAGGAGGGAGGCGAGAGGGAGGGGGGGATCCATCATCTCCAATTCCATTATTGAATAATGACAATAGAATAATGGGAGAAGATAATGAGTGGAAGATTGGCTCCACCAAATGATTTGCTAGATCTCATATTGCCTCTCATGTGTAAACGTAATCGGTTTTTCTTTTCTTACCACAAAACGACGCCTAATTTCCCACTTCAAACTAGGAGTGCGTGCCACGTGTCGGCTTCCCAACTCCACTCTACAAACTCACTAAACCAATTCTTGGGGCATCATGATCCCTTTCCATTGGTTTGTTATAATTATAAAATCACTCCACATAACATGAAAAGAGATCAAGTAGCTAGTGAATGCAGCAGTACTCATGTAATGGCATCATCACCATCCCATTTCTCATCGCTTGCTTTCCTTAATTTCACTTTCTTAATCCTGATTATCAATGGAAATAATCTATCGTGGGACAGATAATGGATCCTTAAACATTATTCAGTTCTAATAATATATTAATCGATGAATATTTTATCTGTGCTGCCCTTCATTACCTTGCATTAATCACATATATGTGAGTCTCATTCCTCTCTTCTTCTTTTTTGTCATTTTTTTTCCTCCTTCCCGCAGCCACACCCCTCTTGGCGCTCGGTGCCTGAGCTCAGGCCATAAGTTCATAGCACAAGGAAAGTACCCTAATCTCAGGCCATAATTTCATAAGGAAAGTGTCTTCAAGAATTAAAATATTATATGTATGTATAGGTTTATTGAATATATTCTATAGGAAATGTAAAATTAAATATTGAATGAAAATTATAAGAAAAAATATAAGAAACATAATATAATGAGAAAAAAAATTCATATAAATCGATGCGGAAATTACACGTATTAAGAAAAGCCAAAAAAAAAAAAGCAACACATTTTTTAAATAAGCAACACATTCTAAGTAATAATATTATAAACATATTCGGGTGGCTTTGAACATGATATCCTATCACCCAAATGTAATAGTTAAAGCTATATTTTGGAGACGTTAATTAAGCCTGATTAATTTATTCACTATTATAAGTTTTTAAATAATATTCACTTCACTATATATAAAGGTGATGTTTGAACATGTTGAAATCTGAGTGTCTTCTAATTAGTGCACGTCCGTCCTTGTTATCTAATTATCAGTATTGGCGGAATATGGAATTCTTCTAGCTAGTCAATATTAGGATGAGGATATATGCACATGATTGATATCTATCTTGAATGACAGATGAAGGTTCAAGACATCGATCCTATATATAGACGCATAAGCCTCCTCTCCAGGTCCCTTATTTTCGGTTGGTCAAATTAATTATACCTCTGTCATGATCCTCAATATAAAAATGAAATGGAAAAAAAAATTAAAAAAGGAAAAGAAAAGGGTAAAGGAGAGGAGACGAAGAGATTCTCGATGGAAATGGCGTCATCCTGACTAGCTTAGTAGGATGATCACCAGAAAAGAAGAGGATATTATTCATCCATTAACTAGTTAGAGATTATAGATAGATTTGAAAGAACAAAGGCATGAATATGTGAAGGAATAGCACTAGTGGAAGCGAAACTACTCTCGTGCTTGCGAGGCAAGTTGGGGGGGGGTGGTAAAAGGAGCATTAAAATATGAAGCGCACCCACAGCACAGCCTAGTAGCCAAGAGAGAAGAGACTCAAAGCTTCAAAATATAAAGAAGAAGAAAAAAGCTAGCTCCATGCGGACCCATGCACTCTGATCTCAGTGCTCCGATAATAAATTATTATTATTTTTTTTTAATCATTCCTCTTTCTTATTCTGCTGTTTTTTTATTTTTTTTTATGGACAGAAATTGGAATCCGATTGATGGGTTCCCCTTTAATCATTCCTCTTTCTTATTCTGCTGATCAAAACCAAACAGATTAATTGAAAAGCAGGAGATTTGTTCTTTCAGGTTCAAACATTAAGATTATCGTCCAAGAATCATTTGAGAAAGGAATTAATCTCTACTAAAGTATAAACTAAATAAAAACTATCTTTGTTGTCAAGGAAGAAAAGCAACAGAGAGGAAGAGGAAGAGAACATTAGCTAGGGCAGGACGACGACTTTGCTTAGCATCTAACACCCCCCCACCACCACCGCCACCACACCTTTTTAATTGAATATATATGATCATCTACAATGGTCATATCGAATTTCGGTGATACGAATGTTGAAAACTACAGTAAAAATCAAATACCAGCAGTTTAAAGAGAATATAGGAATCAGTTGGCTTTACAAAGAAAAGCAACCCTACATACGTGCTTTCACTTTAGTTTTATTTAAATCTGCAGATAATTCAATTCAACCTCAAGTTTCTCTACTAGTAAACAACCACCCTCCCTGACGAAAAGTGAATTCCCCGCCCAATTAAAAGTGAGGATATCCTATGCCTCGTGAATAAAACGCCACAACTGCATTAACAATATTTCCATGGATGCTGTGTAATGACTTGGTAGCCAGAGGAGCACTCAATAAATTTTCTAAAATAAACGCCACAGCTGCATTATATTCTGTGGAATATAATAAAAAAATATTTACAAAGAATGTTTTTTAAATTTAAATTTGTTTCTCAATTTTTTAATTATTATATATTTTATTTTGAAAATTTTCAATTTTATTTTTTATTAAAGTTTGATAAAATTTTATTTTTATATCAACTTTAGTCTTCATTCTTTTTATTACTATTTGTTTTTCTCCTACCTTTTTTTTCTTTGATTTTTTTATTTATCATATTTTGTTCTTATTTTTTCAATTGTTATTTATTTTATTTGAAATATTTTATAGAATTTGATTTTTTTTTCAATTTCATCATCTTTCAATATTTTTTTATTTATATGATTTTATCTTCATTCTTCTAATTGCTATTTTTTTATTTAAAATAATTTATGAATTTTTTTTCTTCAATTTAATTATCTTTTAACCTTTTTATATGTTATATTTGATTCTTATTCTTTTGATAAACTTGAAAAAAAAAATATTTTTAACTTATTTTATATAACATAATCAAATATTAAAAAGTATCACCCAACTTGTTTTTTATGACAATATCAAGTATTAGAGAATAATTTACTTTTTGAAAATTTATTTTTTATAAAAATTGCTTTCTAAAAAAAATAAATTTTGGGCAAATAAACAGGGTCTTAGTGTCAATTAACACGCATGCTAACTGGAAGATACTTTTACAGTGAACAAAAGGTGGTTAGAATCAAAAGATTATACAAGAAGATCAGGAAGTAATGAGAAAAGGAAGAAGAATGTGGAGGGGCATGGAGAAAAGGAAAGAAAGTAATGAAGGTACTGTCTTAGTGACTGATATTTCATGGATAGGCACACATGCAAAGAAAGGAGAGTATAAGAGATGCTTTTGGTTTGTTTTCTCATCCCTCTATTTCAAAGTTTTTGCCGCTCGATCGAGCCTCAAAATGCATGCAGGCCAATCCTAAAAAGCATTTAAAAATAACAAACTTAATTTGAAGATGCTAATTGATTATACATTATTTAGCATAACTAATTAATTAATTGAGATGCCATCACCACGCTAGCATGTCAGTACGTTTTTTTATAATGCAAGATGACAGACAGAGCTTGAGAGATGTCTTTCCATATCTGATTTTACTTTATGTTGGAAACCAAGAAGAGCAGGAACAAAAGATGTATGATGCAAGAACCAAAACACCATTAAAGTGAAGCAATCAAGTGTTAAGAGAGAGCATATACATACATAAATATATACATAGACTTTAACTTTAACATATATATATATATATATTTCAAGTTTCCTACTTTATCATGGTCATATTATACTTTAATTACTTCCGTCAACACCTTGGTAATTAATCTCATATTTTACCTTTTACGTAAAAGTTTTTGGTAAGCTTTTCCCAAATTAAGCTACATACGTTAGACTTTAACTACTAAATCATTTTTTTTTTAAATGTAAAAAGATACTAAGAATTTTTTAAAATGTAAAAAGATACTAAGAAATGATAAAGAATTTTTTAATTGTTTTATTAATCATGATCCAAAGCGAGTTAATTTTAAAATCTCATGAATTAACTTTTTATTTAATTCAAGTTTTTAATTAAATTATATAAAAATTAACTCTGTTTAAATATAATTTTGATAATTAACAAAAACATGATTTAGGTTTAAAAAAAATTATATTAAAATAATGACAGATTGGATTGACTTCAATCTCTTTGTAACCCGGGTCACAAGCTCTATTGGTTTTAATAATTTTTTTATAATTATTTAATAAAAATAGATACTTATAAAATTAAGCATTAATCTAAAAACAGATAATTATTTGAAACAATTATCCCTATCAAAAGCAAACAAAAATCCATAATATAGTCTATTTCTCAACAAATTCAATATTAAAATTAAAAATTAAAAAATAATAAATTAAAAATAATTAAAAGACAAAAAAACCATATTTTATCGATAGGTATACTCGTCAAACCTGTGAATCAGATATGTCAGGCTAGTACATTAGACTAGTGAACTGAGTTATGGACTTCACTGGGATTATAATTTTTTTTTCAAAACTATTTTTATTTAATAATATGATAGCAAAAATAGACGATTGTGAAATCAAACATCAATCCAATACCGAGATATTTTTTTAGATCGCAATAACATTATAAAAGGTGAAACAAAACCGATTATGAAATTATATTCCCAATGAAACCAATATCTAAGAATAAAATAAAAAAACTAATTAAAAAAAGTTAAACTTGCTAAACTTACGAACCAAGTCAATCAACCAAACTTGTGAATAAATCCCTGAACTTTATAAAGTTTAATAATATAATTTTTTTTTAAATTATTTTTTAAAATATATGAGAAAAAAATAGAAGATAAAAAAGTTAAATTCAATTAAAAAAAACACCCACCAAACATATAAACCAAGGTAACCTGAGTTACTTTGGCAAACCCGTAAAATATGTTAACTTTATAAAAAAGTAAAATTAAAAAAACAAACAAACTATGAAGCCAAGTTCTCAACCATTCCAATATTAAAAAAATCAAAAAAATTAAAAATAAAATCATAACAAAAATTAAAAAAAAAAAGAAGCAAAACATGATGGATTACTATTATCCTTCACAATGTAATATGTGTGAGTAAACTGCGGTTTTTGCTCATCCTTTAACTTTTGTTACTTTGTAAAGTTTAATAACATAACTTTTCTTCAAAACTATTTTTTTTTAACTATATGAGAAAAAACTATAAAAAAATCAAGTTTGATTAAAAAGCAACCCACCAAACTCTAAAACCGGGACAACTTGTGTGTTATCTTAAAAAACCGTAAACTACGCTAACCTCGTATAAAGAAAAATGAAAGGAAATAAATTATAAATTTAAATTCTCGATAACCTTAATTTTAAAAAATAAAATTGATGAAAATAAGTTTAAAAAAATATCATAACAAAAAATCAAAAAAAAAGAAAAAAAAAATACCGTGAAGAATTATTGTAATCTATGGTGCAATGAATGTTTGATGAACATTCGTATCACCAAATTCTTTAATTTTTATTATTTATAAAATTTAATAATATATTTTTTCTCTAAAATTATTTTCTAGTTATATATAAAAAAAATAAACTAAAAAAATTAAATTCAATTAAAAAAACAAAAACCCTACCAAACCTATAAATTAAGGCAATTAGGATAACTAGCCTGACAAACTCACAAACAACGCTAACTAATGAAAAAGGCACCCTCCACGACGTTATACATTGATCTCCCCCACCTGTTTTATCTTTTCCATTGATTAATTAATGAATTCTTTGTTACTCCTATGCAAAAGAGAATGCTATGGAGTTGCTTTCAGCCACATCATGTCAGTTTTTTTCTTTTTTTTGTAAAGAAGAAGGCATGATTGTAAATGAAGTTTCTCGCATCATGTCAGTTTTTTTCTTTTTAAAAAAAAAAAGAAGGCATGATTGTAAATGAAGTTTCTACCCTTTGACCCCCCCAAAAAAAAACAGAAACAAGGAAAAAAAGAGGCTCCTGGATAGCACAAGATGGAATGAAAGGCAATTTAAAGGACCTCTTAAACCATAGAAGAGGTGGAAAGAGCCAAACTTCAGGTGCATTGACCGACAGATCATTAAAGGTCAAGAAGGTCATACTATATATCCAATTATGGACTCATTGAAAAGGGGATATTTTAGGAAAATCTCGAATCTGCACGCAGCTCGTCGTCAAGGACTATCAATAGAAATACAAAAATGGATTTAACAACAGTTTCATGCCTCTGTGAAACACCATCAATGTCTTCCAAGCACCACTGATATGTACTTAGCAAGCACACACAATGCCCCCACACATCTCTCTGTGTGTGGAAAATTATTCGTATGGATCACAGATGATATCTCGACAAGCAAATAGAAAAGCGAATAAAAATACATATAGCTTACGAACTCTGAAACCCGAAGGTAGAGCAATACTTAGCTCTTTTAAGATTCCTCTTGCTTCATGATCTAGGTACTTCGCGTGATGTGGTGGGAAGCACCATCCTTTGTCTAGTAGGCGGTACCTAACAATTTCTATTTTTCCAGTTCTACATGCACTGAACTTTTTGTATACAGTATGCATGTGCATCGCAAGCACATAAAATACAGAACAAAGATCCAGAAGAAATCATTTACGATTCCAAAATGGAGAAGAACAACGACAGCTAGTGCTCCTGTACTCCCATTTGGTACAAGATATGTTCCTTGCAGAAGTACATTAAGTGGATTTTCTGAGGTGCTGCATGGAAATGGTTAGACTAATTGTAATGATCTTCATGAGTTGTATATATACACATCGATCATTGTTAGAATGATCTTTAAGGTCATAACTATTCAAGTCTGGTATTTAAAAGAAGCAAGCACCCACTGTTCAAATAGGACGAGATAGAGCAAGTGAAAATGCTGCCGATCGGTAAAGAGAAACTCCGGCAGAGATTAATTGAGCATATAATAACACAATTAATTAAGAGCTAGTGGCAGAATATTTTTAAGGAAAGGGGTGAGATCCCACCATGTAGGCTAGGCCCACATCACAGAGCCACAACACACAGGAGAAATCCTAGTTTGTATGTCTCTATTATATATTTATATGCCGCCCAGTTCAGTTTGGGAAGCCAAGTTAAAAGAAATTCCTTAACTTCTCCCTCTCCTTATTACAACCATCACTACAACCACTGACGCAACGACAGCAGTAATTATTAAGATCGCCTCACATTGGCTATGCCTCTCAGCTACGTAGTTCCCAAGCCAGATCACAACAGTGCTCCAACGGAAGGTCTGCCAAAGATGCCTGAAACCAACAACAGGGCTGTCCTCTCCTACCCAGGACAAGCCAATTCACAATCTGTGCTCCAACTCACCATATATCCTACAACTTTGAAGGTCTCTCACCTAGAATCATAATAATACATCTCTTTTCTTTTGATCTGGGCGTACTTTTAGTAGTATCATAGACAATAGTTATATTAATTAGAAAGACTAATGAACTGTTATGTGAGAGAGTAATCAGATAGCATTTTTCATACCTAGCTATTACAAATTTATTTATCTTATATGTTTCTTTTCAGTTTGAGGAGGTGGTGTACAAGGTTAAACTGAATCAGAAGGGATTGTGCTGGGGTGGTGCTTGGAGTACCCGAGAAAAGACCATACTGAATGGGATAACGGGTATGGTTTGTCCAGGGGAGATCCTAGCAATGCTAGGTCCATCTGGCAGTGGCAAAACCACCCTCCTTACGGCACTAGGAGGTCGTCTCAGTGGTAAGCTATCCGGAAAGATCACATACAACGGGCAGCCTTTTTCGGGTACCATGAAACGACGCACAGGCTTCGTTGCTCAGGACGACATTCTGTACCCGCATCTAACAGTGTCTGAAACTCTCCTATTCACTGCACTGCTAAGGCTACCCAAAACGTTAACCCGGGAGGAGAAAGCGCAGCACGTGGAACGAGTTATAGCTGAACTGGGATTGAGTCAGTGCCGGAACAGCATGATAGGGGGCCCACTCTTTAGAGGGATATCAGGAGGGGAGAAGAAGAGGGTTAATATTGGTCAAGAAATGCTAATCAATCCAAGCTTGCTACTACTAGATGAGCCCACTTCAGGTCTGGACTCGACAACAGCTCAAAGGATCCTGACCACGATCAAACGGCTTGCGAGTGGGGGACGAACTGTCGTCACCACCATTCACCAGCCCTCAAGCAGACTTTACCACATGTTTGATAAGGTAGTCTTGCTCTCTGAGGGACGCCCCATCTACTATGGTCCTGCATCTGCAGCCTTGGATTATTTTTCGTCCATCGGATTTTCTACGTCCATGACCGTCAATCCTGCTGATCTCTTGCTTGATCTTGCAAATGGTAATTTGAAATTCTAACTCTTAAGCATATCTAATTTCTTCCCATAACTATATATTTCTCCAAATGAAACTGCAACCTAAGTGAGCTCTAGTGGGCAGAGGCAAGTTCCTTGTTTTTACTTGTTTTTCGTTTTCCACTATTTTCATTTATTTTCTTACCACTCACATGCGCAAGACTGAGATGTAAGTTGGCTGTTGGGCCACCGAAGGTTTCTTCGGTGCTTAAACTTGTTAATTTTACCAAGAGAGTGTAATAAGACCACCCCTATAGAAGAAGGGGAAAACAGTATTTCCAGTGTTCAATTTGGTTGACTGCGGGAAATTATAGCCATCTCTTATTGAAACGAACCGCTAAAGAAAAGGGTTCCAGTTTTGGAATGTAATTGTTTGTCCACACAAATACTATAGCACTAGCACTATGTTAACGAGACAAAAGTCAACTTATATATTCTTATACAACTTGTGGAAATTTGCAGGCATTGGTCCCGATTCTAAAAATGCCACTGACTACGGTGAGAACACGGAACAGGAACAGAAGTCAGTGAGGGAAGCTCTCATTTCTGCATATGAGAAGAACATTTCTACCAGGCTGAAAGCTGAGCTTTGCAATCTGGACCCAAATAACTACTATTATACAAAAGATGCCTCTGAAAGTATGAATACCTTCTCCTTATCCCTCATATTATATTGACAAGGATGACACAATCCCACATCTACTTCCTGTGTGCTACAGTATTTAGCTAAGTACAAGTACTTACTATGACAGGAAATGAAAAAAAGTCAGAGAAATGGTGCACAAGCTGGTGGCATCAGTTCAGAGTGCTCTTTCAGCGGGGGCTGAGAGAGCGGAGGTACGAATCCTTCAACAGGCTAAGAATTTTTCAAGTCCTCAGTGTCAGTATACTTGGTGGCCTCCTTTGGTGGAAAACACCAACTTCTCACATTGAAGACCGAGTAAGAACTCTACTTCTAGCTTATTAAAGAGTAGATTATGGAGACTGCTATTGCTCAAAATTCATTTAAAACTCATGCTAGGATTTTAAAAAATACGTTGGTTTGAGTTTCATATGAACTCCAAGCTAGATGAACACGTTATGCTCTTTGTGTTGATGATAGCTAGTCTTCAGTAGTTTGTTTCCCAGCTATACTGAACTGGGAGAAACTGAAACCCGAGAAATCTAACTCCAACCCCTTGGTTCCTCATATGTGCTAAAAAGGATGGCATTTCCTTGCAGATTGCATTGCTCTTCTTCTTCTCTGTGTTCTGGGGCTTTTACCCACTCTACAATGCTGTTTTCACATTTCCCCAAGAAAGAAGGATGTTGGTTAAGGAACGAGCATCGGGAATGTATCATCTTTCATCCTACTTCCTGGCTCGAACATGCGGAGATCTGCCATTGGAGCTTGCGCTCCCAACTGCATTCGTCTTCATAATCTATTGGATGGGCGGACTTAAAGCCGATCCTATAACTTTCATACTTTCCCTCCTGGTTGTTCTATACAGCGTTCTAGTCTCTCAAAGTCTTGGATTGGCCATTGGTGCTATTCTAATGGACGTAAAACAAGCCACTACATTAGCTTCGGTTACAACTCTGGTCTTCCTCATTGCCGGAGGATACTACGTCCAACAAATCCCTCCTTTCATAGTATGGCTGAAGTACTTAAGCTACAGTTACTACAGTTACAAGCTTCTTCTTGGTGTCCAATACAATGAGGATGATTACTATGAGTGCTCAAAGGGAGTCTTGTGCCGGGTTGGAGATTTTCCTTCTGTCAAATCAATGGGTCTGAACCATTTATGGGTAGACGTGGCAATTATGGCCCTGATGTTAGTGGGTTATCGAATGGTCGCTTATCTGGCACTGCATCGCGTGCAGCTGAGGTGAACTTTGGCAGAGGTCTATTCAAGAAACATAACAGTTGGAAGAGTTTTCTCCTTCTTCGACTGAGGAATAATGCTAGGTTTAGAATGTGGGAATCAGGCCGTGAATTTTTGTTCAACTACCCTTCCCACTGAGTTGATGTATTGACCTTTTCGTTTCACTTAAGATTATGCTAACTCATAAACTTTTAGCTTCAGAACTGGTAATAAAAAATATCTAACAATGGAGGAATAAGACGAACAAGTGATCAAAGGAAAGGAGATGTGCATTTCCCATTGCAGGAAAGAAAAGAAAGATGAAAACGATCTTTCTGGAATTTCCGAAACCAAAAATTAGTTTTCGTTTAATAGTTTGCTGTTGAAAGTGCATGAACAGGAAGAAGGAAAAAAAAAAAAAAGGCACTTGTCAACAACAACAACTGATAGAGATGTCGATGGACAGGAAAGATCTGAAGAAAAGCAGAGTAAGGTGCACCATATATTTGTTATTATACTAAAGTAATTGATTATACATATACATATATATTTATATATATATATATATATATAAAAGAATGGTGGGAGAGTGTTAGAATTTAATTCAAGGACAGCATTATGCAGAAAGGCATGTAAAGGAATTTCTTCACCGCATGCTATTAGCAAAAGTGAAGAATGATTGGCAACAAAACTGTATACAAAGGAGGCAAATATAGGACAGAAGAAGAGAGCACTAGGATAATTGGAATTATTATAGGAGTGGCAAGTAATTATTATAGGAGTGGCAAGTAATTATCGCTCACCATTCACGAGGAAAGGACACCACCAATATTTGAAAATTAAGTTAACCAGAAATTAAAAAAATAAAAATAAAAATAAAAGCATCAGCGACAGCAACCATACACACACATGTATGTATGGACACTGGAAGAAGTAGTGGCGGCAATGAGATGAGTGCACATGTATGTTTGTAGATAGAGAAGAAATTAAAGTGGAGATATTGACAACCAAATCTGCGTACCAGTCCTTTCGGTAAAATTTGAAGCACACCTGGGCCAGATCAGCGAGAGGTGACAACAGCCTGATCAGTATGTTCTTGCTATGCGCAGCGCGGTGCAACAAAACAGAAAAACAAATGGGCGTTTAATTAAGGCGACCAACCAACCCTTAAGCCTGAATAGCTTGGCTTAAAACTGCCCAGGAAAAAGAAAAGAAAAATAAGAAGAAACCAAGGTAATTATATTAGACTTAGTTAATTATCACATATAAGATAGTGTGGGTCTAATATATATATTAGTAGTAACATAGGTTTGATATACATGCTAGTTTCAATACATTTAAACTTGACAACATACTAAGTTTAACGTGGTATGAGTCTAATATGCATGTTAGATTTAAGACGTCCAGACTAGCAGTTAACCAAGTCTAAGATAATTATTATCCTCTCTTGACATGTCTAGTAGAGTGACATGTCTAGTAGAGTGACTCATCTTTCTTAGGTATAATCTCGGGGAAGAACTCTCATATTTCTTAGGTATAATCTCGGGGAAGAACTCAGTCTATACAGACTTAACTACACTTAATGTTTTAAACTCTATTCTCCATATACCTTTATATATGTGTAAAAGTTTTTCAAAGATCCACTATATTCTTATTAGATAAGGGATATTTGTAGAAGTTATTCAAAGTCCCATTATATTCTTATTAGGTATGAGATATTTATTCATCATTCAATGCTATTAGGGTGATTATTATGTAGGCTATCATTTTTATGGGCTATAAATATACTATGAGAGCTTCATGAAAAAAAAAGTTCATAATCTTCAACTCTTTACTACTTTGATATTTTTCAAAGTATCTCTTTATAATATTCTTGTCTTTCATATCTCTCAAAAGATATTGACTTTACCATCAGATAATCTTTAAGTTTCTCCAATTGGAATTGTTTTATTATATAGGTATTCAAGACCTTTTTATGGTATTTACACTTAGGTTTATTTTCTTATTTTCAAATCCATGATAAAAAGAACTAAATAAATTAAATTAAAATATTCTCATCTCCTTCTTTTTCATTGTATGCTAAATCATTTTATTTATATACTTCAATTAATGTCAAAGAACTAATTCAACTCAATATCAGAAGCTGCTAGGTGAGGTCTCAAGATATAATTTATATTATTCTCTAATACACCTCCTCAAGTGAAAATTCTTTGTATTTGAAACTTACACAAACTCATACTACCTTGTGATTAATTTTTATCAAATAAATAGAGAGAGTGATATTCAAACTTGTGACCGCTTGATTATCAAGTGACACGACTAAAAGATTGATGTCTTCTCCCAAGTGCAGAAGTGTCGAAGTAATAAATAACCCGGCAAGACCGGGGT
>NW_011499876.1:1808206-1808594 GCF_000495115.2 Populus euphratica | reverse complement strand
TACATTAAAGTTCATAATAAACAAAATAAGAACATAAATAAGATAAAAGTTAACTAAGTAAAGGAAAGGAAATGAAAGGTATAAACTTGATATTAATGAAATGAAAACTTAAGCATTACAAAAATACAAAGAGAGAAAGCAAGAGCATGATCTTGATCTGGACACCAAGATGCCTAAATGCATGGAAAATGCTTTTTTTTATAGGCTAAAATTAAGAACTATTGATTTGATGACTGATTGATGAGTAGGTGGCCAACTCTTGACTTAATGACAATCATTATCTTCTCTTGTCTTCATAAAACATCATTGATAACATCAGAATTGGAACCACTTAAAAACATGAAAGTTGTAGAAAATTTTCTCAGATTTTCTGGAAAAAAAATATAGG
>NW_011499876.1:1762645-1808188 GCF_000495115.2 Populus euphratica | reverse complement strand
CTCCAGATATGGGCTAAAATTGAGCAGTGTTTGGGCCATAGGACAAATTCAAACTTCTTTGTTATTGACCATAGGACAAATTCAAACTTCTTTGTTGTTGCTACAATTTGGACTTGAAAATGACCTTTTAAAATCTTGAGGTCCATATAAAAGTTGTAGGCCTATGTCTTAGCTTTCCATCCATATAAAGTAGACCTAAATCTGAGATCTACAACTTCAAATTTGAGTTAGTAACCAAATAGTATTTCGGTTTGGACCGCACCAACATCTCTTCTTTAAGTTTGGCCATCTTTTTGTCCTTTCAATTTCAGTTCTTAAACTCATCAATCAATCCTTTCATTTATGTGATAGGCCTACATTTAAAATAAATATTTACCATAAATTAAAGGTATCTTATATTATTAGATATATTATTATAAAATATGCTTTAGTTAAGAAGTTATTGATACTTCAAGTGCAAAATGATGATGTAAAACCTTGATAAAAATATACTTTTAAGTACTAATCATCAAGGCTATGATACTATGTTAAAGAATCAACTCAATCCAATAGCTTTAGCTATTAAATAAAATTCTAAAATATAATTTATAACAATTAACTATGAATGTCATGCATCTAAATCCCTAACATCTTGTTACTTGAATATTAACCCCTCTTAGTCTTATATATTCATTTTGTCTCTATAATTGTTTTTCTAACAATTTAATACTATATTCACTTTTTATTTCGTTAATTTCACCATTTTTATCTTGATTTTGGTTTCTTTAATTGAATTTAACCTATTTTTCTATCGGTTAAGTTTCTCATATTTTAATAACCTAGAAAAATTATAATCAGGAGTTTACATTTCATAACTTAACATCTTTTTCCTCTATTTACCTTTATATGAAGCGTCATAGGGTGGAGAGGTTTCGTGATATACTGAGGTAGGAGCTGAGGATGATATTGATAGCCATGCAGTTTCAGTCTGTTTAGATTTTGTGCAAGTTGTTTAGGGTATGAAAAGGGCAATGAGGGATGCCCTGAAGCCGGTGGTTAAGTAGAGTTAGGTGATTGGTGCTAAGAGGAGAGATTTTGGGTTTTCAACTAAGAGACCTCATCTTCTAAAGAAAAGAAAGAGCATATAATTATCAAGATAGTTTAAAAAGAAAGGTGAGAGTTTCACATTAGGTGGTAGCTCAAAAGGATTTTAAGGAGGACAAGCTAGACAAGACGCCATAACTCTTAAAGGGTCTACATAGCAGAAGACTCGTGTATCCATTCTATTAGAGGTGTGAGCAACAACACCCTAGAAATTGCTTCGCGATACCGAAGAGATGTTATATTTATAGTGGAGAGGGTTATTGAATGAGAACGTGTCTGCATGTGGGTAAAGGTTGTTATTATTATGGGGACATGAGTCACAGGAAAAAAGATTGTCCCCGTAGGGCTATTGAAGGAGTCTAGGGTTAGAGGACTAATGTGTAAAGCCAACAATAATTAGTTACAATTGATCATCCTGTTAGACCTAATTAGTCAAAGATAAATGTTACTTAGGGGAGGCCTAGATTTTATAAGGAAAGGACTCAAGGCCGGGTATATCACATGACCCAAGAGAATATGTGAGAAGTACCTAATATTGTAACAGGTACTTTATAGTTAGAGACAATGTAAGTTTATACTTTAATTGATCCTAGTACTAGTCATTCTTTTGTAATAGTAGAATTGTGAATAATTTGCATATGTTAGGAATATGAGTGACATTTAGTCTACCTCTAAAAGAGAATAAATATATTGATAATATTTATAAAAGTTTGAAACTATACATTAAAGGGTTAGAATTGAGGGTAAATCTTATGCTATTAGAGTTACATGATTTTGACTTGATTCTAGGCATGGATTGACTAAGTAGACATAGAGTGTAAGTGCATTGTTTCACCAAAATGGTAACTATCCAATGAATAGGTGATAAATAATAGTATTTAAAATGGAGAGAAAAGTAATTCCAAGTTATGTAATCTTCATCTTGGTGGCTAAAAAGTTAATGAGGAAGGGTTGTTCCATATGGTTAGCCCATGTAAGAGAGCTGAAGGATAGCAAAGACTTGACTAGTATTCCTGTTGTGAGTGAATTTTAGGATGTATTTCCAGAAGAGTTGCCTAGGTTATCTCCCGTTAAAGAAATTAAAGTTTTCATGGAAACTATTCCAGGAATTTCTCTTATAACCTAATCTCCTTATAGGATGACACCTATGGAATTGACTGAACTAAAGGTCCAACTTCAAGACTTGTTAGATAAAGGTTTCATCCGACCTAGTAACTTATCCTATAGAGTCTCAATGCTAATTGTAAAGAAGAAAGATGACACACTTTGATTATGCATCGATTATCATCAATTGAATAAAATGACAATGAAGAACAAATGCCCACTCTCATGAATAGATGATTTGTGTGATTAGTTAAAGGGTGTTAGGGTGTTCTCTAAGATAAATTTGATGTCTGGGTGCCACTAGTTGAGGATCAAAGACCAAGATATATAGAAGACTACTTTTAGAACCCGTTATGGGCATTACAAGTTTTTGGTGATGCCTTTTGGATTAACCAATGCTTTAGCCATATTTATGAATTTGATGAATTGAGTGTTTTGGTTTTACTTGAAACAATATGCGGTGGTATTTATTGATGATATCTTGGTGTATTCCAACTCTTACTTGAAGTATAAACAACATTTGCTCCTGTGTAAGGCTTTCATCATGGATAAAAGGGTTTGTGGTATGTAATGATGCCTTAAAAAGGGGTTTGAGATGTGTATTGATGCAACATAGGCGAACAATTGCTTATGCATCAAGACAATTAAAGCCGCATAAGATGAATTAACCAGTTCTTGACTTAGAACTTGCAACAGTAGTGTTTGCTTTGAGAGTATGGAGGCATTATTTGTATGGGTCATAAAATCAAATCTTTATGGACCATAAAAGTTTGAAGTATTTAATGTCACAGAAGGAGTTAAACATACGACAAAGAAGATGGGTAAAATTAATTAAATATTATGATTATATGATTGACTACCATCCTGGTAAGTTTAATGTAGTAGTTGATGCTTTGAGTAAGAAGGGAAAAGCAATAATGAATGATATGAAGGTTAAGGAACAAGGAAATATAGTTGAATTAAAAAAGATAGGCTTACGACTAAGTGTAGGGCTCGAGGGATCATTGTTAGCTCAATTAAAAATCCACTATGTACTTTAAGATAAAGTCTTGATGGCTCAACATATCGATGAGAAGCATCATTTCAAGTGTTGTCTGATGGGCTAATAGTTATAGGTAGGCAAATTTATTTACCTTAGAACATGACTTTAAAAGATGAAGTATTAAGAGAAGCTCTTGAATCTTGATTTGCTACTCATCCTGCAAGTATGAAGATGTATATAGACTTAAAGGAATATTACTGGTGGTCAAAAATGAAGAGAAAAATAGTAGAATTTATATCGAATTGCGGGATTTGTCAGCAAGTAAAGATAAAACACTAAAGACATGAAGAGGAATTATAGCCATTATCGATCTTGAAATGGAAATGAGAGGAATTTCTATGAATTTTATGACGGGATTACCCAAGGGAAAGAAAGGTAATGATGTTATACTGGTGATTATAGATCGGCTGATAAAATCTGCTCCGTTTTTTCCTATAAAGACGATTGATTCTGTGCAAAAGCTGGTGAAATTGTATGTAAATGAAGTAATCGAACTTTATAGGGTGTTAGTATTAACTGTATCGGATCGAGACCTAAGGTTCACATCGAGATTATAGCCTAATTTACAAAAGGCAATAGGGATAAAAATTAATCTAGTCACAACATTTTATCCTAAGATGGATGGTAAATCTAAAAGGACCATTCAAACTCTTGAGGATTTCTTAAGGTCCTGTGTACTGGAGTTTGGTGGGAACTGGGAGGATCTCTTATCATTGGTGGATTTTACTTATAATAATAATCATCAAACTATTATTGGTATAGCTCCATATGAAGCATTGTATGAGAGGAAATGTTATACCCTAATTTGTTAGGATGAAGTAGGAGAAATGAATCTTTTAGGACTTGAAATGGTGCACTAACAACTGATAAGGTGAGGGTGATTAGAAAAAAGATGAAGGAAGCTTAGGATAGATAAAAAAATTACACAGATAACCGAAAAGGGCCTCTGGAATTCCAAAAATAAAAAAATTACACAGATAACTGATTAGTACTTAAAAGTGCATATTCCAAAGGGGAGATAAGGTGTTTTTAAAGATGGTGCCTTGAGAAAGCATTATTCAATTTGGAGTAAAAGAGAAACTAGCCTCGAGATATATTGACCTTTTTGAGATTATGGAAAGAATCAAGTTAGTTGTCTATTGATTAGAGTTGCTTGTATATTTGGATAAAATTCACAATGTGTTCCATATATCATTGTTGTGAAAGGATAAGATAGACCCCTATGAGTATTGCTACAAATTCCTACGAAGATTAAAAAAGGATTTAACCATAGAAGCCAAGTTCATTAAGATCTTGGACCGAGAAGAGAAAATGTTGAGGAATAAGAGAGTTTCCTTGATAAGAGTATTATGAAGAAGCTCTCAAATAGAAGAAGAAATATGAGAAAGAGTATCCAAGATGAAGGAAAAGTTTCTGCATCTATTCTTTGATATATGTATGTAACTTGAATTTCAAAGATGAAATTTCTATTAGAAGGAGAGAATGTAAACCCTGAAAAATAAATGTTTGCGTAAATTGCAAACTAAATAAAAAGAAAATAAAAGCAAAGAAATTCATGTACAAATTAAAATAAAAATAGGAATTTAGAAATTTCTGGATGAAATATTTTAAGACATTATAAATCAACCCGAAAATATTGAGGGTTGGATTAATTAAAGAAAATGAACTAAACTAAAAGGTTGAGGGGTGGAATTATAAGAAATGAAAAGAGATATAGTTTAATTATAAAAAAATATGTAAGGGAAAAAGTAGTACATTTAAAGGAAATAAGGCCTAAAAAATATGTAAAGGAAAAGGTAGTACATTTAAAGGAAATAAGGCCTAAGTATAAATATGAGAAATTATGGGGTACAAATACCTATCTTCCTTGCTCATAAAAAAATATGTAGCAATGTTAAGAGAAAAAAATGGAGTTTTTGAATTTATTCTTGCCAAATAAAGAGAAAAAATCAAAATTCCAAAAACTCATCCAAAATTAAGGGTTTATAGGTAGAATAAACACTTGTGGAAAAGATATTAACAAGAAAATTTGAACAAAAAAAAAAAGGAAAGAGGGCTAATTACCATTAGAATAAAAGGGAGTAAAATGTTTTGACTTGTTGAAGATCGAGACCTTAATTCCTACCAGGTAAGGAGTCTTGAACAAGATCCTATAAGTCATTTCAAATTCGATTACGAATTGATGCCTTGATGTTGAATTTTAGATTAGGGTTCTTAGACTTGAATTTGAAGAAATATATTAATTGTTAAAATTAAGTTAATTCATTTATTGTATGTGATTGGAGGCATGAAATCATAATGATTTATCAAAGAAAATTTATGGGTAATAAGTAAAGAGTGGCTGACCATATGAAGAGAAAATGGGGGGAATTGTGGTTTTTCCTTATTGAATCTATTACAATAGGTTGTTTGTGAAATGAATGTATGTGTGTGAATTGAATGAAATTATCATGAAAGGAATGAGGGAACAATTGGTTCCTTAAGGTCATGCTTTCAACCAATTATGCATAAAAGAGGGAGGATGTTTAATTCGATATATTTAGCTTGATGATGTGTGTTTAATTGTGTCAAAAAAAGGAAAGATACATGTTGAAATAGCTAGGATTGTGTTTAGAAGAACATTATTTTGAAAGTTAGTAAATCGATGAAAATAATTTATTTTGATATTAAAAAGGAAGATTGTAATAAATAGAGTAAATTGGCTTCTAAAAGATATTTTTGACACTCTTATATAGTATGTGATATGGTTAGGGGTTGAGATGAAAAAGAAAAAGTTGAATTATGGATGTTGTGTGTAAATAAAAAGGTTTATGAATTTGGACAGATTCATCTGTTGTCTTTCGAAGAGAATTCAAGTAGAAGAATAAGGGAATTAGGATTAGGTTTCTTTATAGAAATTGTATTTTTGGATATTGAATAACTAAGAAAATTATTCTTGATCAATTTGGAGCTATAGAACTCCAGTTATGGGTCACAAACCAAAACCGGGTCATGATAGACCTTGTAGAGCAGTAGGTGTAATTTATTGACGAGTAATTTTGAGTATCTTGAGGGAAGAACTGGAACTCCAGTTATTGAAAACTTGTAGCTCCGTGTCTTAGTGTTCCAAAGAAGCCAGTCTCGCTTGAAATGGAGTCCTAGAACTCTGGATATAATAAAACATCTGAGGAGAGATCGAAATGTGACCTCTACTAGTAGATTTGAGAAGTCACTACAATGACTATCTAGACGCGTTAAGGGTGAAAATTAGGTCCTTTCACTTTGGAAAACATGTTATATTACATGGTAATTTCCAAAAAAAAAAATGAGTCATATTCAAAATGAAAATTTATAATGAAAACTATGATCAAACCAAAATGATGATGTTAATAAATGAAATGAGAAAACATAAATTATAAATAAATCAATAATTAAAAGAAGGACCTGTATTGGCTATTAATATAGTTATTATGAAATGTATCATTGAATAAAGATAATTTATGAGATATGCATATGATTATAGGAGGGACCACAAACGTGGTACAGCAACAGCAGTAGGGGAGCATCAGTAGAGATTCTAGTACAGACAGGTGATCTGTATTTATACTTTCTAGTTAAATTCCATGATTTAATATGCTATTAGTATGAAATGTAGATTAGCGAATGTTGGATATTATATGAAAGGATGAAATGCTATTAGTATGAAATATAGATTAGCAAATGTTGGATATTATATGAAAGGATGAAAGTTTGCTTAATGATGTTATTATTCTAGATAGTATTTTGAATGTATGCGTGTTCAAGGTGAATGGTCCTTGTGTGAATTGCTAAGTGATGAAATTATCGCTAACATAGAAAATATGAGAAGTGTGATATGTGGTATGGATTAGCATCTATGTAGTGTATATTAGGATCTTGGGTAATGGGATCACCATATTTTGACTAGCATATATTTAGTGTTTATTAGGATCATGGGTAAAGGATCACTATCGTGTCAACTATATATTAACCACTATACATTTAATGTATGTTAAGCTCTTAGGTAAGGGATCACCATATATTAACTAGCACATATTTAGTGTATGTTAGGATTCTAGGCAAGGAGATCATCATGTTTAGACTAACATACAATTAGTGTATATTAGGATCCTTGGTAAGGGATCACTATGTATTAGCCAACATACATTTTGTGTATGACGGGATCCCGAGTAAAGGGATCATTATGCATCGATGCCTATGGGGTGATGATGATACAAGTGAGATTGGTATCGACAATGTGTTGGCTAGAAATAGTTGTGGTTGATTTTAATGAAATCTTGAATAGAAACTGAAAATGAAAGGTGAGATAATTTTTAGTAGATGAATGAGAAGGAGTTCAAACGAAAACAAAAGGGAGAAGCAAATATAATATGAATACATGTTCTTTTTTTTAAAAAAATTATTGGATTTTGGTTTACTATACTTATTATAGTACTTATGTTACAATAATATGTATTTTGTTTCAGGACTATTGCATGTACAACATAAGTAGATCCTAGATTTTGTTCGCTTTTTGTTATCTATTTGTAATATAAAAGTATTTTTATAACTTAATGTTTAAGCTTGAATAAATGAGCTTAACTCTACAATTTATATAATCATGTTTCATGCATGTGTGTTTATCTAATTTATTTCTCTATAATGATATTTCTTGTTTGATGTATGTTATAATTATGATGGTGGTGATGATAATGATTATTGTTGGGATTGAGACTTAAGACGATTGGATTATGATTGGGTTATGAGATAAGAGATTTTATAAGTGTAAATAGGTTAATATCAATAAATTAAAACCTCTTGATATAGGAAAGACTCTGTTAAAATTTTAATAGACTTTTATATGAAAATCGTATGTGTCTATATATATATAATTACCCTATTTTTTATTTGACATGAGATTATTGTTTTATCTTGGATATGAGGATGTTACAAATAATCACTAGCAAAATACTTTTATTCTTCTAGAAAAACATCATATATCATTTTAGCCTTGCTAAAGTTTTAATCATAAACAATGACATATAATTCAACAACCATCAAATAAGACAACAATGTTAGAAACTTCATATTGATCATCGTTGTTTCACAGTATCACATATTTAGACAAATGGCAAAACTGAATTAATTATAGAGTTTTATTGAATGGATTGAAGAAAAAGATAAAAAAAGCTAAGTCAGAATGAGTAGAATTGTTGAATAAAATTTTATAGGCTTACTAAACAACTCAAAAGACATCTACTGGCGAAACATCATTTCTCCTCACATATGTAACAAAAGCTATAATTCTAACTGAAATTGGGTGTCCAAGTCATCGGGTAGTTTACTACACCACAAAAGACAATGAACAAAGTATTAGAATCAATCTTGATTTTTTAGAAGAATCATGTATAACGACTATAATTAGAAATGAAGTCTATAAACTTAAAGCCACTCAATATCAGAACCTCAAAGTCAAGAATAGAAAGTTCAAATATGGAGATTTGGTACCCAGAAAATTAAAGGCCATGGATAATAAAGAAAGCAAGGAAAACTAGCCCCAAAATAGGATAGTCCTTTTAAAAGTATAAGAGTGATCAAGGCCAACACCTACCATTTACAGGGTATAAAAGGTAAGAATCTCCCTCATACTTGGCATTTAGATCATTTAAAAATGTATTATAATGCATAGAAATATAATTTTTCATATATGAATATTTTCATTATTGTATCCACCAATCTCCAAGGGATGAATGTAGTCTCCCTGATATTATATACACATTTACTTACCAAGAAAGATATAATCTCTCTAAAGGCAATAACCATTGGTATATATAAATAACTAAAAAATAAAAGATATTAAAAGGAGATCAAAAATTGTCCCTGGAGGAAAAAGAAAACCAACGACCATAGTATATAAACATATATATAGTATTATGATCTAATGCTCATCAAGTATGCAAACACCGTCCACCTTTATCTCAAATGATGATGATATGCTTATTGGTTAAGTCATTATTTTAACCTCTCTTAAGCCTTTAAATGCGAAATCACATGTTAAAGGCTTGGAGGCATTTGATAAGTCAATGTTATTAAGTTATTTATTTTTTTATAAATGTATAGGTTTCATGCCTATGTTATACCTAATATACTTGGACTTGACAATGCGACAAGTCTAAGGTAGCATAGGTCTAACACTTATGTAAAATTTAATACAATTAGACTTGGCAGTATGCCAAATCCAACAACAGTATACTTGGAATTGGTAGTACACCAAGTCGAAGGTGGTGTGGGTCTGGCATATATGCAAGATCTAATATGCTTGGACTTGACAGAATGTCAAACTTAAGATAGCATGGGTCTGACAATATATTTAAACTTGGTAGTAAGCCAAGTTCAAGATAATTATCATCCCTCCTTAGCATGTTTAGAGGAATGACCAACCTGGAAAATAACTCATTTTATATAGGCTTAGTTATACTTGATGTCTTAAACTTTATTGTCCATACACCTTCTTAGATATGTAAAAGTTTTTGAAAAACCCAATATATTCTTATTAGTTAAGGGATATTTATAAAAGTTTTTTTGAAGGACTTGTCATATTCTAATCAAGTAAAGGATATTTACCCTTCATTTAATATCATTAAGATAATTACCTTGTAGACTTTCCTTTTATGAGTTATAAGTATACTATAAGAGCTTCATGGAAAAAAAAAGTATACAATATTCAACTCTCTACTATTTTGATATTTTTTAAGGTATTTTGCTATAATATTTTTATATTTTTTTATCTTTTAAAAGATATTAATTTTACCATACAAGAATCTTTAAATCCCCTATTTGGAGCTGTTTTATTACAAGTATTCAAGACTTTCTTAATAATTTTGGAGTTCTTTAAAAATAAAAAAATCAAAATACATTATAGTATTTATTCCGAACACCAAATATCCTTTTATTTTATAGCCTTAGATTTTTTAACTTCATCGCAAGGTAATCAGGCATATCATTAGTGCTGTCTAGGCATCCTACAAGGAACGGGAGCTAGCATGTATAAACAGGAAAATCTGCATACTAGCGGCAATGTCATTAGCTATTACTCCTATAAAATTATAATCTCGTGCATACAGCAGCAGTTGTTGAGAAACAAACATTAAAGGCTTTGGACATCGAAGGGATCATCTATCAAACAGTTAATAGGCAATAATAAATATGATCGGCTTCTCTTTCTTAACAAAATGATAATTTTGGTTAAAATATCTTTATATTCATGCACATGTCAGTTGAGAGATTAATTCATTTTCAAAATGATTTTAGAAACGCATTTTTTATAATAAATTACTCAAATTCTTTTAGTCATCAAACCAATACTTCACTGTAGTAGAATGAGAAGTATGATTTATACATAAATCAACAACTGTGGTAGAATGAGAAGTATGATTTATACATAAACGTCGATTGAGAAGATTCTACAATGCTCGATTTTAATTATTAATATTTACAGGAGAAATAAAAGAGAGAGAACAGAGAACATTACATTCAGACTTGCATATATATATTCCTCTTCTCCTCAAAGATTAATTTTCTATTCTCCTTCCCCGGTTTATTTCTTCTTCTTCTTCTTCTTCTTCTTCTTATGTCCATCCCAGCTTCAGGTATTAATAATTGTATTATCTAATTTCTTTATTTAATTTTTCCGAAAGAAAATTCATTTAATTTTTTTTGGGAAAAAAAAAAACAGAGAGCAGTTTTTGTGTGTTTCTTTGGGTGGTTGCCAATGAAGTACCGTAAATGGAATGGAAGGTCAAGGGCCCAGTCCATTTCTTGACTGAACTAATTGATTGATTGCTTTTCTACTAGCCCAACTCAGTAAGGACTTAATGGGCTTTGGTTTAGGACGAATCCTGCTGCTTTTCTTGAACTCGAAGAACTACCGTTTCTTCTTCCTCTTCTCGCTGGCTGTTGATTTGATTAGTTCCTTCTCGTCTGCTCTATTGTAAATCGGAAACAAAATCAGACGATGGAGGGAGAAGGAGGAGGGATAAGGCTGAGCAAGAGATTCGACGATAATAATAAGAAGAGTGGAGGAGGAGGTGATGAGGTAGACTACAAGAACAAATCCGGCACTGCCTGGAGCCATTCCTACCTGAACCAGAAGCCATGGCATCCTCTTTCCTATCCTAATCAGCGCCGCAAATGGATCGCAGAACAGACCCACGCTCAACGCCAACGCCGTACTGAAGAAGTTGCTCGCGAGGTTCTTCTTCTTATTTCTTTTTTTTTTTTAATTGTTAGCTTCCTAAACTGACAGCGATTATAATTTTTTTTTTTTGGTTGCTTAAATAAACAGTATGCTCAAGAACAGGAATTCTTCAGGCAAACTGCTCTTATCTCTAAGAAAGAAAAGGAGAAGGTGCCTCCCTCCCTACCATCCTCCCTTTTCTCTTTTTATTTATTAAAACAAAGAAAATCTTAATTGAATTAGATTTGACTTGATTTTGTTAATACGCTGCCAGATAGAGATGATGAAAGCTGTTAGCTTCATGTATGTTCGCCCTCCTGGTTACAATGCTGAAAGTGCCAAGGCCGCTGAGATTGCCGATGCTTCACAACCCCCGGCTGCCGCCGCCTCATCATCCTCCAACTCCATGTATTTGTTCTTTTCTTCTCTACTCGTAACACTTACCATCTTTTCAACCTCTTTTCATTATACTCCTTGCTTCTTTGCAGGCATCCCGAATCAGTCCCTGGTGATGACAAGAAGAAACCAAGGCCTAAAGATGCTTTTGGCCGTCATTTACCCACCCAAGAAGATTTTCAAGTCCTCACTAATGCTCCGCGGTATGTTTCTCTCATCTTCTCTGTCACTTGCCAGCTTATGCTTCGTGTGTTTTATGATTTTGCCATCTTTTTGTTCTATCCATTTTTTGTTTATGGGAGTTTCTATAGTGGATGAGATTGTTGCAATTTATTGAGGCTTACCAGACTTGCATTTTGGAATGTGGCCCACTTTATGCTTAATTAGACATTTCCTCTGTTGTAAAGCAAGACTATCCACTGTGTTCTCCCAAGTAAATATAGTATGTATAAACCATCCTGATCCCTGCATTTCGAACCCTTAAATCCTCTTAGGATCACCCAATAAGCACCAATTACTCTTTTGATTTGGCCACATATACTGCAAGTTAAGTTCTTTCCTAATATCCTTGTTCTTAATAATGTACAGAGTAGGATAAACAAATAAAGAAAGAAGAAGAATGTGGCAGAGATAATGCCCTGTGAACAAGACAGTGAGACACCTCTAGCTCTCCCAGGGCTGAATCCAATTAAATTGTCATGGATCTAGTGCTAGAAAAGCCCACAATGTCTCTAATTACAAGTGCTACTGTTTGCATATTGTCATGTATACGCAGTCAAGTAAATTGATGTGGCTCTAGTGCTGTGGGTGCCTGCTGTATCTCTAATTACAAGTGGCATTGTTTGCATAATCATCATGTACATGCAGCAACTTGGTAGTGGGCCTTGCTTGCTAACCTGATGTTTTTCAGCCTGGAGACAGGTCTTCCTGCAAGGGTGAAGCCATTTGGAATTGAAGTGCGCAATGTAAAGTGCTTAAGATGCGGAAAGTATGGTCACCAAAGTGGTGATCGTGAATGCCCACTGAAAGATGTTATAATGCCTAACGAGGAGAGTCGTCTGAAAAGAGATGATCCCCTGACTGCGATCGTGGCTCAAACAGATCCTAGCGAGGTTGGTATTGTTTTCAATTTTTCTGTGCAGAAATTCAGTGATAGTTGTCACAGCTCAATCTTGTATCAGAGTTTTCTCTTAGCAGAATTAGGCTTTGATCCACGTATGGAAAGAAAAAGGTCTTTTGTGAATCATTATCATAATTCTTTTATCATAATAGCATGCCTTGAAAATGTAAAATCAACTAGAGAATTTATGGATACAATATTTAGATAACCAATAGTTTTTAATGCTGCTTGCACGTGCCCATGCACCCACACCCACACCCACACCCACAGACTAAGTAAGCACTTGAGTCAATCCCGTATTTATATTTTAGTTCACACAAGCTCAATAATGACAAGCTTTGGTCCAAAACTAATTTGCTTATGACAACCATTGTTTATGAACCATGCACAGACATCGGTAGGAAATATGCAAAAAAAAAAAAATGATTGTTTTTTATTTGCAAGTTGAATTGCCTTTAGAGTGGGAGCCTATTTTAACCTTGTTATATAAAGCTCGTACAAAAACTTCCATAAATTTGCACCAAAAACAAATCAATTGACAGCAACAACAGCACAGCTCAGCATAAATATGACTCAATTTGTAATGGTCTTCTGGAGTCATCTTTGAAAACATGATTAGTGGCAGGCTGGCAACTTGCAAGTGTTTTTATTTATTTATTTGTTCAACTGCAATTACTTTCATGCAGCTCATTTACAAACACATCAAGCCTCTCATTAGAATTTATTTTTGTTACTCCTTGCAGCCACTTAAGTGGGAGCTGAAGCAAAAACCAGGATTGAGTCCTCCTCGTGGTGGTTTTAATCCAGATGATCCCAACCAGCAAATTGTTGCCGAGGACATATTTGATGAATATGGAGGTACATGCTTTTTCCTGTAGCAGGAATTTTTATAGCATTTTTGTGAAATTTAACCTTTGGGATGTCATGATGTTATGCTCTAAGTGTCATCTCATCCATTTTCTAGGGTTTCTCAGTGGTGGTAATATCCCTGATATGCTGACTAACTTCTCTCCAAGTGAACGGAAAAAGAATTCAAAAAAGAGTAAGCACAAAAAGGAATCATCGCCAAGTAGAGAAATAAGGGCTGAAGAAAAGGGGTTATCTTCACCTTCCAACAGGGAGGATAAGAGATCAAAGGAAGAGAAGAAAAGAAAAAAGAAGAAGAAAAGGCTGGATCATTCCGAATCAAGTCCATCCGAAGATTCTGAGTTTGACAGGCATTCCAAAAGGAACAGGAACAGGAACAGGCACAGGCACAGGCATTCATATTCTTCCGAAGATTGTGACACTGACAAGAATCTTAGGAATGAAAAGAGCAAGCAAAAACATTATTACTCTTCCGAATCTGATTCTGACAGGTGTAGAAGTAAGAACAGCAGAAAAAAAGATTCATATTCGACTGTACACTTCCACTCGGAGAGGCATCATAGAAGTGGCAGGGACAAGCAATCTTATTCGCACTTATCCACTGATTCCAAATCTGATAGGCAGCGTAGGGGTAAAAAGCATTCTCACCGCCTCTTCCATCGGTCTGATTCATAATCAGAATGAGTTTGTGGGCGTCTTAACTTTCCTCTCGAGTACTAGGAGAACAGGGTGTTGAGAAACCCGCTGCTCACGTCTTCTGGAAAAGTTTTCATGGATGATAGATCAGGCGACATCAATGTTTCTACAAAATACTCGTTTCACAATCAAGCAACTTGTTGTAAAGTATTTCTGATCAGCACCAATTTTCAGAGCGTGCGCGTGTGAATGGGAACTTGAGTATGTGTACTTGTGGCTGAAAATGTTGCATTTAACTTATTTTTGTGTTTTTTATCCGATCAGAATGAGAGCTCAAGCTCTAGAGGAAAATTAACACTTACAAAGACAATCGACCAATAGGGGCCTCGTCTAAGCGAAAGATTCCAGTGTCCGAAGCGTTATTGTTGGGTTCCGGCGCAGCTGATATTTCATGATTTTTGTGGGAAAAAAAATATTTTTTATGTTTTTAAATTGTTATGATATTAAAAATAATTTTTAAAAAATAATAATAAAAGATTATTTTAATATATTTCTGGAAGGAAAAAAAGAAGAAAGAATTGCCACTGTTTCTCCGAACATTACATATAAAACACCAACCAACCTATCTGCATCGTGATTCGTCTTGTGAGAATAAAGATGCATATAGTGCATGTGTATATCCATGATTCTATCGAGCTTCTGTTCTATCACCTCAGTTCTAAGAGGCATCCATGTAGCTACAAACCAACAAGTTTTGAAAAGAAAATTGCACATAGTACAAAGTATTCACGAACATATTGATCCAGTTACCATTCAATTGGACAATGACATTGATATTTATCAGGCTGTTTTCTTAATTTACAGGAGCACATAATTGTCACCATAGTTGTTATGGAAGTCGAAACAACAAAACGTCCTTCCCAAGGGATTAACGATGCATAACAAGGACCAAGGCAACCACATCAACCTTACTTGCTTGAACAGCAAAAAATGGAATCAACCACATGGCAAATGAAATCTGCACCAACAAACACAAAACCAAAATAATCAATTTTATAGGTAAAACACATCAAACATACAGTGTCATCACTTTATTTTTTATTAGTTTTTGTAGAAGAATAGGTCAATGAGACCCTTTCAAATCCAAAAGACTCCTAAAGATAAAGATAACAAGTTATTCAATCTCAAATGCATATTTTCTATAGGCAAACAAATAGGATATTTGCTCTAATTTTGTTCTATTTTTGTTTAACTAAAAGTCTATTCAAAAGACAACTTGTATGGATACAAAGAGTAGAAAAGCAAAATCAAAGACTCTTCAAACTCTTTCTAGTTTCTTAGTTAATACTATTTAAGTTTAGATGATTTATTTTTTTTAATTCATTTAGGGTGATGAATTTTCTTTTGATTATTTAGATACCTTCATATAGCAATGTTTGTCTTTTCATTATCTCGATTAAGATAACATGTAACAGGATCAATAATTATTCAGATACCTTCATATAGCAATGTTTGCCTTTTCATTATCTCAATTAAGATAACATGTAACAGGATCAAAGCATAATTTTCTCTATATAAGTTAACCTAGTGATCTCAATTATGATAATCACTTATACAATTATCATGTGAGCTTTTCCATAAACATAAGTGATCTCTCTATAAGAAATTCTTATACGAGTTAATTTATTGTCATGTTTTATGACTAAAACTTACGTATTAATTCTAGGTATCTCTTATACCTCAACTCATGAGAATAACTGGTTTCTTTCATAAAAAAAGAATAATAATATATACAAGTCTCTATAATTCTAATGAATATCCAATATTTAAAAGAATATTGATTGATAACTTTTTTGGAACAATGTTTTAATATAATACGAATTTCATAATTATAATAATTTTATAATTTTGTTTGTAAACTATTTTCATCTCAAAAACTTTATTTTTACTTTTGATTCATAAATCAAATATTAAATTTATTAATATAATATTATATAAATATTAAAGATAAACTAAGGCTCAATTAATAATAAACATGTATTTATATAAATATAATAATACCATGTGTAACCAATTAATTGACTACATGACATATCAAATTAACATGTTTAATCACGCTTGATAAAAGACTTGAATTATTTTTATTTTAAATTATTTTTTAAATATTTTTAAATTATTTTAATGTATTATTGTAAAACTATTTATTTGGAGATGCTATTATTAAGTGCATGAGATAGTGCAAAAAGAGAGTGTGTGTCTATATATATATATGGCAACAATAAAAGCAAAATTACAAATTTTTAAATTATAAATGTAGAATTTGAATATTAATGAATCTATAATGGTGAAAATGAAGCTTACCTTTTCGGTTAAAAGTGTTTTTTTTTTTAATGTTTTTTCATTTTTTTTTAAACCAAAAACAATACATCTGTACCCGACCCACCGATAATCCAACGTGGGCGGGTGGCTCGTGCTGGTGGCTACTAGGCTTATCTTCCTCGTATCTAACATCTATCACGCAACGCAACGCCACGAAGCTTTTTTTTTTTTTTTTTTTTTTTTTTTTTTTTTTTTTTTTTTTTTTTTTTTTTTTTTTTTTTTTTTTTTTTTTTTTTTTTTTTTTTTTTTTTTAAATTATTATTAAAAACTCCATTCAAGCACCCATTCCCAATCGCCGGCGAATTTACCGGAAAGTCAATCGCAGATCCCCGCATGACGATCTCAGACGAGGAAGACGAGATTTTGGCCAAGTTCCTGGAATCGGAGGTACTCTCTGAAGTCTCCGATCAAGATCAGGTATCCTTAATTTATTTAATTTCGACTTTTTGGATTGTTTTAAAAGTCTGATCATTGACTTTCAGCAGGAGGAGGAGACAGAGGAGGCAAAGAAGGAAGAAGATGAACCAAAAGGCAAGAGAGTTCGTTTCCAGGAAACACCAGAAGAAGAGAAGGAGCAAAATCAGAAAAAGAAAGCTAATAATAATAACAACAACAACAAGGGTGACCAAAGGAGGATAAAGAGTGGAATTTTGAGCAAGATCCCTCCTGAGCTCTTTCCTCACATCCTCAAATTCCTTTCCTCTGAGGTAACACTTGTTCTTATTTTTATTTATTTATGTATTTATTTGTTGCTAATGATTCAAAATATTTATTTATTTCTCGCAGGATCTCATAGCTTGCTCTCTAGTTTGTAGATTTCTGAATTTCGCAGCCTCTGATGAGTCCTTATGGCGTCGCCTGTCTGTACTTCCTTCTCTCTTTTTCTTTTCTTTCCTACTAGTATCGGCATCGGCATCATTTCATGTTTCACATTGATTGCATTCTAGCATCCAGGTCTTGTTTTCCGTCTTACTTTTCGTTCTTTATGACTTTAGCTTGGAGTTTTTATAAACCCGTGTTCTTGTGTTTTCCACACTTCTTCTCAAAGATTTTATAGGAATATGATTTAAAATAAAAATAAAAATAAAAACAATACTATTGATTCACCATATTTCTTTTTCATCTCTCCTGCGAGTGATAGAGAACACTGACATGTGCCACCGAATTTTGTTACTTTTTTTCATTATCGATTTCAAATGATGGCTTTCTCTTTTCAGAAACCTATCAACGCCCCCTGTTCTTCTACTTTGGACTGAATTTTTTTTTCCTGCCCCCCGCCAGTAGCTATGAGTTTAATTTTAACGTGATAATATTTGCAATTCTATTCCTGATTCAATCAATTTCCCTCCATGCTCTTTTTGATATATTTTGTACTTAAGCTATGCATTCTTCATATATATTTGTATCATCCAGTCAAGGACGTGCTTCTCATTTCCCAAAATTTGGCAGGTATTGCATGCGATGGGGTTTCTTGCCCCCTGCTACAAAGTTATGCGAGAATGCTTGGAAGAAGCTGTACATTCAGGTGGCTCCTTCAGTTTTCTATCTGTTTAAAAGTTAACTAAATAAAAAGTTATCTCAGAAACCTCCTCCATTGCAAGTGATTTTGCTATTTACCAACATAAATCCCTCTAGTTTGCAGTCCAACATTTCATCCGTGATCAACATTTTGCTTAACCACGTGTATTGATCCTGTTCCGGTTCTAAGAAATTAACATAGATTCCTCCTTCGTGTTAAAAGCTACTCAACAGTATAGGTTTTAGGATATTTCTACTGTTACTTTTCAGCATCATATCACCCCCACAATGAGTTAAAGCTGGGGTAGCAGTGTTGTTGAAGCTTTGCCTTTACGTTATGCAGCGTGATGAAGAGGACATGGTTAAGCTTGTTAGGAACTGCCCACTGGAGTTTAAAGAATATTATGTTCAAATGAATGCAGCAAAGAGAAGCCAAGCACCTCTTCCTTCACAGGTAACAGGCTGTTGTTGCTTGAACCCTTTTTTCTCTTCTCGTTTTCTCTCTCTAATGTCATGGAGGAGTTTGTTTCTGTTTATTTTTCATGGAAGGAATTGTTTATTCTGAATAGGCTTTAGATTATACGATTCTCTGATATAAAAAATCCTAAAAGCTAAAAAGTCTTGGCCCACCTATATTGACTGAAGGATAACACTAATTTTTAATTTATTATTATTATTATTTTAAGGACTGCCCTGCTTTGTGAAACAGCTATCATTTACAAATTCTAGATTAGCTCTGAGGTGTCTGTCTTATGAGCATCTAATAGCAGATTCAGGGATGTGCATGCTTGACAGTAGTTTGTTTACCCGCTTGATAGTGGATATGCAACATTATGGAAAAGTTATGTTCTGTTATGTGCATTATTTCTCATTTATTTGTTTACCATATGAAGGTGAAGGATGACCGCATAATTCTTGACAAGACCATTGCTGATCAGGTATCTACATGGAAAAGCCGCAGAGGCCTGACTGATAAGGTGGTCACTGATCATGCTTGTTCAGGAGAAACTTGTTCATATTTCAAGCTTGGAGATGTATTTGTTTGTGAGAAAACTGGAAATGTTCATGGTAGGAAATTCCTTTTTTTTTTTAAAACTTTGTGCAAATGTTCTTTTATTTAATGATGTCACTGCATTGTGATTAATTTCATGTTTCTCTGTTTCAGTGTGTGATGATACATGCAGAGAAGTCATTATGGACCCTACAAATGAGCTTTTGGTCTGTACAATATCAGGGCATTGCTTTGATAGGTGGCTCTTGCCATCTGAAATGGAACCTGATCCTGTAAGTAAAAATTTTCCTCTGGCTCGTACATTTCGTAATAGAATACCAGCTGCCCACTCCCACAATAAAGCAGAGAAGGAAGACCATTCCTGTCAGAAGATAGTGGGAGGAGGCTATACTTACGGATTAATTCTTTTTTACCCCCTTGAAGTATGAGTTTATCAATTTCTTCCCAAGAGTTTATTATCAATTACCCCCTGAGTTGGTTAATTTCATTTTACCGTGTAAGAAAAGACCTTATTGATAAATAGATGAAATGTTAGGGGTCACTTGATAGAGAACAAGCATTTGGATAAAAAATTGATAGCTACCACATATTTCAAGGGGGTAAAATGAAATGAACCCAATCCTGAATTTTACAGGTTAATGGTTAACATTGCGCCGTAGCATACTTTTCTGCACCCCCCTCTGATAAGAAACGGCTAGTGGTAGTGGCATCTCGACTTCATATTTGTTTCTAATTCCTCTTTTCCCTTCAATATATTTAGGACCAGCAACAAGGCGGCATGACTGATGAAGCAGAGCCATTCATGGGATCTGGTCGTTTTGGTAATTGAATCTGCTTTGAACTCAGCTCCATGCGCTTCTTATTTCTGCAAAAAGTTCTTTGTACTTGGATCTCATATTTGTGTTTGTATATGTAACAGCACGAGCTTATCTGCTGGGATATAACTGTGATGATGATAAGGAGCTAGAAGCTGCTTTGAGGTTTTGCTGATCCTAATCTTTGATCTCTGTGAGGTGGATGGATCAACTGAAATGTATGGAAATGACAGTGGATGTCATCATTTGAACATATGAATACTTAAGATTTGCTTATCCAACAGTTGCATGTATGTAGAAGTTCTATCCTTTGATTCAAAGGGAGAGTTTGTTCCTTTCTTTCTTCTATCTCTGCTTTGATGTAAATTTACAGGGTGGCTTGACCCGTCTTAGCGTTGCCTGAATATGCTGCGGTCATTCTTGCTACTTCAGTGCAGGGAAAAAAATAATGGCATGGGCAAAATTTTGGGATATCGTGTTTGCTGATTTCGTTTGCATGGGCACAATAGCAGTGTTGTTTTTTTTGGATAAACTGAAAACGAAATGGACAACCGAATCCGATTCGATGATCATTAGAGGTAGGAAGTCTTTGTCAAATAGGAAAGGAATACACCATGGCTTTTTGTCGACGTAGTGATTAAGATCAGGCAACGCACTTTGTGTCAATTTGATACTTTGTGATTTTTCTTCTTTTCTTCCCCCAAGAATTCAGAATTAAATTGAGAATTTTGCTTTCTCCTACGATCAAGCTGCACCATCCAAGAAACTCTTGCTTTCAAAATATAGATATTTTTTAAAAGTTTTTTTTTATAGTTTTTTGTATCAACCACTCTCATAATATTCAACTATTTACCAATAAAGTTCTGAGGAGAAATGGACAGAAGCTATGAAATTAACGAGATAAAAAAAAACAAATAAATAAAGGGGAGGAGCGGAATCCTTGGATGCATGAATGCGTGATGCATTCCAAGGAAAGGAGGAGTGCAGAGCTGTGCTTTAATTAGCTTAATATAAAAAAAGACGTGTCAAATCCGCGTAAAATAAACGCGTGAGAGGAGGAGTGGATGAGACGAGTCGCTATGGATTATTAATATCATCAACCTAAAGAACTAGAGTATATATATATATATAGAAGGAGCCATGGAAGGTCTTAATAGTTGGTTTCTGTCCTGAGAAGTCTTCGATCTCGATCACAACACCGCTATCTCAATCGGTACGATAATGCATCTCTCCCTCTTCTCTTCTCCTCCCCATCTCTCCTTACTCTCTCTGTCGTCTATCATTACAATTTCTTGAAATCAATTCAATCCTTTAGAGATTTTATTTTTTCAGTGATTTTTGGTTTTCTTCAGGATTTGATTTGATTTGCTATTTCACTCCCAATTAACAATCATCCATGATCATTTTTAATAGCTTGTATTTGAGACTATTTCAACGTGATTCAATCCCTTTGATTTTAAGTGTGAAGATATCTGCAGACAAACTAACAGTTTTTTTTTTAACAAAATATGCAGGCACAGTCTGTTATTCTTCCCTGACTAAACATGGGAGGTGGAAAAGATAAGGACAAGAATGGTGGCGATCAGGAAAAAGGTCTCTTTGGTCATGGTTATGGTCATGGTGCTCCTGGATATCCTCCACAGCCTGGAGCATATCCTCCTCAAGGTTATCCTCCTCAAGGCTATCCACCCCAAGGGTATCCTCCACAGGGCTACCCTCCCGCTGGTTACCCTCCCGGTGCATACCCACCATCTGGTTATCCTCCTGGCCCATCTGCTCCCCACCAACCAGGTATCTTGTTCATTTCCTCAATCTTTGCAATAGTTTAAACTGCCGAGAGAGAGAGAGAGAAAGAAAAAAAAATATAAGTTTAATAATTCTCTAATCTTTCTGGTCGCCGGCGTGATGGTTGCATTCAAGTCTTACTATGAAAATCGTAGGCCTAGTATTATCCTTTTTCCGAAAGAAAAATCGGTGGATGAGATGTTTATTTATTTCCTGGATATTCTACGCTCCCGTTTGTCAACTGTGTATGTTACGGGGTCCTCTATGTTGACGAGTCTCGTTCTTTTATGTTTTCAGGACATAGTGGTGGGGGCCTGGGGGGGCTGCTTGCTGGGGGGGCTGCTGCCGCTGCAGCCGCTTATGGTGCCCCATGGTGGGTATGGCGGAGGCTATGGTGGTGGTTATGGTGGTGGTCATGGAAAATTCAAGCACGGCGGCAAGCACCATGGTGGAAAGTTCAAGCGTGGGAAGTTTGGGAAGAAGCACGGAGGAGGGAAATTTAAGAAGTGGAAGTGATCATCCTGCATGTCAACTGGATTTAGTCTTGATTGGCTACGCATTTGCAGATTCTGGTTTCTTTGAATAAATCCTACTTTTTACCATCTCCAGCTAACCTTTTTAGCTGACTTTGATGATTACATTGCTGGTCCAACATAAACATAATATATATGTTTGATTTGTGCTTCCTATACATATGTTGTCCACCTATATTGTTCATAGGTAGCCCATCATCGATCACAGTTCCTTGTCACGGGGCCACTATGTGAGTTCTTCACCTTGGGTTTTGTTGGCAGGCACCTACGTTTGCTGCTGCGGCGGCGGTTAGGGTTTCCCTGATTGTTGATTGTAATAGAAAATCCTTTTGTTCTGCTTTCCTCCCTCAATTGTCACTCAGGAATGATTCGTGTCTTGTTTAATTTTTACCAATAGGAAGGAACTTAACAGAGTTTGACGGCATTTTCTGTCACCGTTGTGTGTTTTGCACCGCGGTAGCTTTTTGAAGAAAGAAAAAAGAGTAGTTTGAAGAACAATTACAAGTGGGATTTATGCGTGCACGAGATAATTTTTGAATTTTGGTTTTGTGTAAAATGCAAATTATTATCTACTGCATGTGAAGCCTTGGTTAGTTTCTTCATGCTGGTTGATCATATGCTATATTTGTAGCTTGTGAACCTGTCGTGCGGTTATCAGAATTGCTTGATCGCTTCTTTCAGTGATCGAAAAAGAAAAACAGTGTCAGAGCACAAATAAATGCTAGGTAGGAATAAATAAACCAGGATCTGTTTTAGTGCTAGAGCAATTATGTGGATTGTTGGGCGTTTGGCAACGGGGTGGAGGGCAAGTTCCAGCTCTGGTCTTCGTTTTCTTTGATGATTTAAAGGGTTAAACGACATGTGTTATCCCTGTGCTCTGATGTATTGCTTAGCTGAGTCCCTCCTTATGATTAATAATTCTGTTTAGAGTCCTCCCTTGCAATGTCAATACCGATTTGCATGACTTGTGAGCACAGTGCCCTCGTTTCATTTCTGAAAATACAATAAAAAATAATGCAATTCGAAAATGAAATTGGATTGGCCTATTTTCAATTTATGATTAAAAAAATAGGAAAAGACTACTCCTACTAAAAATATGCTTTACATAATATTATGTATCAGAATAGTGTTCTTTATGTTTTTTAAATATTTTTTTATTTTTGTGCTTATTTTATATTGCACACTTTTCAAAAATATTTTTTACTTAAAAATAAATTAAAAAATCATATATATTTTTATATTAGCTTATCAAAATTAATAAGAATTACTAGAGATTAATATTTATTTAAATAAATACATTTTAAAAAATATCTAAAAGTAAAAACTACTGTACACTCAAACAAATTATTTATATACTATGTTATTTTGGACCTGATAAATTATTTTGATTGACCTCTGTAAGTTCTCGAGATATCAAAAAATTATTATAATTATAATGCGCGTTCCAGCACGCGTATCTTCTCCTGTCTTCTTCGGATCCATTCCCTGTCTCTCCTGTCTTCTTCTTAATTGCTCTTTAGAGTCGAAATAAAATAAAGAAAAAAAAAAAACAGGGAGAGATGGCACATCAATTGACGCTTATAGCTATAGTAACCTCCGACAGATGCAAGCTTAAGAAGTGCCGTCAAGAATGCAAGAAAAGCTGCCCCGTCGTCAAAACTGGTATTTTTCCTTAATTCAATTGCTTCACTTTTGATTTAAATCTCATTGATCTATGTTAATTCTCTTAATTATTCGCGCGAGTCTGTTTTATTTAGGCTGTGATTAGAGCTCAGGAAAGCTTTCTTACTGTCAATTTGGAATATTAGGTTTCCTTATTGTTATTATTATTGTTGTGAGATTAATGGCTTGGTCAAAATTTTATTTCGTCTGGTTTTGCAGTCCAGTTCTGCTCGGAATGTGCATTTTCGATATAATTAAATAGGGATTTAGGTTTGGTGCAATGGTATTTATACGTCTTTTTTCCATTATTATTGGCGGTTTCATTTAATTTTTCTGAAGTTAGTTACTGTTTTTTTTGGAAATAACAGTGTTATTTTGCATCATTTTCATATAATAACACTGCTATATTTCTTAATTAAAAAAATGGAATTACATTATTCTAATTTCTTATTGATAAACTGAAAAAAAAAAATGCACAACCAAATCCATTTCGGTGATCATTAGAGATAGAGAGTCTTTGACAAAAAGAAAAGGAATAAACTATTGACAGCGTCAATGGATGCCATGCTTGTATTTACTTGGCGATTAAGATAGGGTAAAGTACCTTGTATCAATTTGATATTTTGTGATTTTTTTTTCAAAAAGTCAGAATTAAATTTTGCTTATTCCTACAGTCAAGTTGCGCCATCTAAGGAACTTGTGTTTCATGTTTTCTTGGTGAGTGGGTTGAACTTGCATTGATGTTTACGTTGTACACCCTTATGCTAGAATTTTGTAAATTTTATCTTTTTCGTAGTGCATTGGTCGTAGTCTATGGTGTCCGTCAAGCATTATGGTGCCCATAGAGGGGTTATGAGCTTCAATACTACTATGAGTAGGGTGGCTGAGTCCTTGACCTAACCTGAACAAATGCAATACGGAGCACCTTCCCCATTCTCCTTCTCTTCTTCTCTTAGAACTCTGGCCTAGTCCACTCCCCCTTGTATCGGGCATTAAAAGCCACTTGAATCCTAAAAGTAGATCCTGAAAGGCATGAGTTTAGGTCCAACCCCCGTGTACATTCCACTCAGGACTTCGCATCTCATATGCATTGCCAGAATACCCAACCCTAATAGGTAGGTCTATTGGCTGGACCCCATGCTCCAGGCAGGTTTAGCCTGTTGCATCACCAACAAGGTTGTGAGTCAATGCATCCAGGACAAGTCTTTCACTCTGATCTCTTTGTTTCGGGGGTTATTAAGGCTTTTAAAATCATCAATTGGCAACCTTAGAGCAGGGGACCCATTCCCCAGGAGAGAGTTCCCCAAACCAGCACTATCAAGGCATGTGCTATGTTCTTCTCCTACAGCTTGCGCCGAAGATTCACTACCAGCTCTTTTACTGCCCATAGTTGACTAATTTGAGTCAGGAACTACTTTTAGGAATCTTTTGACTTTGTTCAAATTGTTCAAAAATCTGCTGTTATATAGAAGTCTCAATTTTACAATTTGCTTGATAAACATTAAACTATAGAAGTGGAACATGGTTGGATCCACACAGCAAAAAGAAAGGCAGAAAAATATCAAATATACAATCAAACTATTTGATAGAACAAATTTTCAGGTAGAATTTGATAGAAACTATATAATTTGAGGAGAAAAATGAAATCAACTGGATAAAAAAGGGGGAAGGTTTAATCCACAATGTATGTGTGTATGTCTGCATGCATGCGAGAGGAGTAAGAAAACAGGTCATAACACGCTGTTGCTTTTATAAGGGTATTTGATGATTATTGTTAGAGGAATCTTACAGATTGATTGAAAATTTGATTTCTGGTTGATTTATGAACTCTCAGTTAAGATAATTCCCTGGAAGAGAGCATGATACTTTGTGGGGGTGAGGAAAATGTTGTGAATTTTTTCATTGAACTTTCAGATGGAATTTAGAGATCACAAACATGTTTATTGACTTAAAATATATGTAACCTAGTTGGTCTTGGACTTGTAAATAGGAAGGCTCGAGTATTACTAAATAATAAGTGAAATCTTAAACAAAATCCATTTGTTTGAGGAAAATTAGGCACTGGTATATAAAATAGGATCCTAGACCTTGCTATTGACAATTTCTAGCAAAGATAGAAATAACCTCAAACCTACTGACATATTTGGCCTGGGTTTTGCAATTTCTTCTTGCAGGGTGAGGCTGGGGGTGAACTCAAAACCCTAATTGTATTTTCTCTTAATCATGAAATTTGTAAGTCCCTATTTGTGTGTGTTTCTCAGATATATTCTGATTTTATGTTAGTTCATTTATAAAAAATAAAAAAGGAGTTAATTAGTGTTTATTTGCAGACTTGCTTGAGCAAAGGAAGTGGTTTCCATTTCCCACCATGTCACATTCTTGATGTGAGTGGATTCAGGATATTACTTGATTGCCCTTTGGACCTTTCTGCTCTCACAATCTTTTATCCTGTTTCTCCATCACCCAAAATGGAGGAGGGGGAGCAAACTTATGATTTTGCTGTCAACAATTGTTTGGATATGAGGAAGAGGCAGAAAATTCTAAAGTCTTTGATCTGTGCTCAGCCTTGGTATAAAACTCCCAATAATTTGCACCTTTGGGATCCTTCTTCCATTGATCTTGTACTGATTTCAAGCACAATGGGGATGCTTGCCCTCCCTTTTCTTACTCAAACCAAGGGCTTTTCTGCTAAGGTAACTGCAGATTTCTATATTTTTGGTTGAAACTACCCCCTTTCTTGCTATTTAATTTGTTCATTTTGTGTTCTACTGTTTAGATATATGCAACTGAAGCAACAACAAGGCTGGGACAGCTTATGATGGAGGATCTTGTTTTAATGCATAACGAATTCCATCTTTTTTTTGGATCTGACTCTGGTTCTCCTCAATGGATGAGCTGGGAGGAGCTTGAACTGCTTTCACCTGCGTTGAGACAAGTAGCTCTAGGCAAAGATGGAACAGAGTTGGGTGGATGGATGCCCCTGTACAGGTAAGTGACACTGAAGTTATTACTTTTGTAAGGCTTTATGATTAATCTATTTTCATGGAAAATTGGCGCTGAGCCTTTTCCATAAATCACTTTTTTCCCTTCGCATGCACTGCACTTATTTTTACCTAATTATATGGTGCAAAAATGGCACAATCAAATGAAATGAACAAAATTTCAGTTTCCCTGACAGCATAACACATGCTGTTGATTGGGAGTTCTTCTGATCTGTTTTTGCACGTGTTATTCTACTCTATTGTTCGGTACTAAGTTGATTTGTGCTCATAGTTATAACTTGGAAAGAAAATTACTGGGAAACTTTTATCTTAAAAATAAAAGAGTTGCTTGGCAGTGGATAGGTATATTTAAGTTTGAGTGTTGTTTGTAAAATGGATCATGGGTTTACAGATCCCCGGTAAATTAATAATGTTGTTTGATCATTTCCTTAGGCTGGCCTTTTGATGTTTTCATTACTTTAAGTGGTTATTACTGGCATCTTCTCAGTTATGCTGCTTCCATTTTAATTTGCATGCTGCTTAGGTATTTTGCATATTCTCTATACTAGAACTTAAAATATATTATGATAGAGGATGTTGTCCAGGTCTGCGGACGTGGAGGACTGCATGAAGAAGGTTCAAACACTTAAATATGCAGAAGAAGCCTGGTACAATGGGACATTGTTGATTAAAGCATTCAGCTCGGGCTTAGAAATAGGCTCCTGTAATTGGACTATAAATAGTCCAAAAAGAAATATTGCATGTATTTCAAGCTCTAAATTTTACTCTGTTAATGCAATGGAGTTTGATTATCATGCTCTGCGAGGTAATGATCTGATATTATATTCAGACTTCTCATCTGAGGGTATCTTGACAAATGATGAACATGATAATAACTTCTCTGCTTCAACTACCTACAATCCGTCAACTCCCAGGTAATGTCTCCCTACACCCTTACTATAGTATATTGGATGAAATATCAGCCAGATTCTTGACTGCAGTCCTTGGAGATTAGGAATTCATTTAGTCCTTAATTTTGTAATTACTAGAAAGGTCAAATGAATATTTTGCTTTTCTAACAGTGATTGCAGTGCTGATAATGACGATCGGATACTGAAAGAATGCTTATTGCGTAATGATGAGAGTTTAGAGGAAAGGCAGAAACTGGCATTTATCTGTTCTTGTGTTGTAGATTCTGTTAAAGCTGGTGGCTCTGTCATTATTCCTTTAAATCAACTGGGAATTGTTCTGCAGCTGTTGGAACAGATACCAGTGTACCTTGAATCTTCAGCTATGAAGGTAATCTATGAAAACATATTTCCTCTATAGATATGTGAAAAGTTCAATACATAATGAATAAAATGCTGAAACTTAGAAAGTTTAATACAAGTCCAGAACTTGGAAAAAACAATTGTTGTTAAACTTTAGTTATGCTTTTGCTTTCTCTTTCTTGGTTTGATGTATCTGCAGTGAAGGGGCTTTAGGACCCCACATAAATAGAGCAACAAATTGCAACTTCAGCAAAAAACAACATGACGTTATTAAGTAAATATTGATGCGTGATGTTTGATAACAAGAGGTTTATGCCATTCATCATGCCTGCTCTGCAAAACCATTTTTTATTATCAATCATTGATAATTTTTCTGTATACAAAAAAAAAAGAAAAATTCAATATGGCTATTGCTTGCGTGATTTTAACTAACCCATCCCTTTCCTCTTTCTATTAGGCTTTAAACTCCATTATTTTTCTGGGTATTCATCTTTTATACATGTAACTTAATGAATGGCTTATGTGCCTTGTGTCATGAAGCATCTAGCTGCCTATCAAGGAAAAACACATTATATGGGAATTTTATGTCTGAATAGTTAGGAAGATTTATCTCATTGTATAAGACATTATCTATCTGATGCAAAAGCATCCTCTTCCTCTTAGGATGGGAATCCTAGGTTTTGGGATTCAGGATGGGGCGACATGCACAAAAGACCCATTAGGAGCAACTAGCAATTTGTTTCTGCATCATAATCTCAATAATTGAGGCTTGATATGCCTTCCTTTAAATTTTAATCAAATTATTCATCACTCTTTAGGTTCCAATATATGTCATCTCTTCTGTAGCAGCTGAACTTCTGGCATTCACCAATATCATACCAGAATGGTTATGCAAGGAGCGGCAAAAGAAGGTACCTGGATTCAGAGTCTTCCTTGTTGAGTTTGTATAGAGCTTTCCATTAATGGTGTTACAATAAAAATAGAAGTTAAAAGTTTCTCGCTTTTGATGGTCTGGCAGCTATTTTCTGGTGAGCCACTGTTTTCACACTCGGAGCTCATGAAAGGAGAGAAACTTTATGTCTTTCCTGATGTTCACTCACCCGAACTATTGTAAGAAACTACTAGCCTTGCTATGTAAATATATTTCTTGCTGGTGACTTTTGACAGGATAATGTCAGTTTTTACTAATGCAACCTTTGGTGGCAGTATTTTCAATCTTCACTTCAGTGTAGGGAATTTTTCAATATTGTTTAATAAAGCAAAGCCGGTGTTCCGAAATCCTACTAGGCTCAGGAATATTCTTTCTCACTTCTTTGTGTTTGTGAATGAAAATCTATTACTATTTCCTATGCTTTGTTAGAATTGCTCATTAAGCTAGTGTTTTTCAAAGAGCATCTGAGCATTTCAGTTTTGTTTCAGTTGTACTTGGGCTTAAATTCATATTGAAACTACATTTAGATTATGCAGTATTCCCAGAAAAATAATTGGTACTATTTGGCATCATGTTACAAGATGGTTGTTAAAGTGTGAAAACACTAGTAGCTCTTTCTTTTGAAACATTTGGAATTGTGCTTCCCATAAGAATGATTAGGATTAATACCCCTGCAGTGGAAGTTTCTTCCAACATTTTGTATCTTTAATATCTTTGCCGTTATTTCCTCTAATTAGCTTTGGATTAATTACCCTTCATTCAGAAAGCAAGATGTATCATATAAAAAAGCACAATTTGTGATATAGCAGATTTTGATGAATTTACATAACATTCCTTTCTCTCCACAAACTGACATCATGTGCTTAGAACCAATTGGCAGGAACCGTGCATTGTATTTTCTCCTCACTGGAGTCTGCGGCTTGGTCCAGTTGTTCATTTGCTTCGGCGTTGGCGTGAGGATGAAAACTCCCTGCTTGTTTTGGAGGTGCTCAAACATTCTATGAATTATCTTATTTGATTCCGAGTTGAACTTCTTTCTTTGCATTCACTTCAATGTCATTTGGACTCAAACAAGGGTCCATTCTATGTGATTTAGTTGGGGCTGCTTTTATGAAATGGCTAATTGAATGGATTACTTGCAGGATGGACTGGATACTGATATGGCTCTCTTGCCTTTCAAGCCAATGGCAATGAAAGTTCTCCAGTGCTCATTCCTTTCTGGAATAAGGTAAGCTTTTTTGTTTCTATAATAGTTTAGGTCCCACTTACAAGACATCCATTTTCTGAAAATTTAGGAGGATGGTAAATAGTTGTGCTTCATGATTCTGTCTGTCAAGCAATTTTGTTTTTCTGTTTTTTTTTTTTTTTTTTTTAATCTAGGGCTTCTAAGGCTATTCGGATTCTGTAATGTAAGTTATCATTTTCTGGCCTTGCATTACTCCAACACATGGGGATTTTTATTTTTTATTTTCCAGAATTGAGCTGGATTAAAAGATTATTTTTCCTCAGCTCAATGTCTTTTCAGTGTTGAGAAATGTTATATAACTGAAATTTGTCTGCTTGTTTACTTTGCTTATTCACCAAGCTGCTGTAGTTTTTTTGAGGAAAAACAAAGTTCAAGTGCATTGCCTTTTTTTAAAATATATATATATATATATATATATATATATATATATATTTACATATGTATACAGGAGGACTTCATTGCTTTTGGCTCTTTTTTAGGTTGCAAAACACTCAACCTTTGTTAGAGATGTTGCGGCCAAAAGAAGTTCTGGTAAAACCCTTCCCCATTCTTCCCTCCCTAGTCCCTCCTGCTTATTATTTATGTATTTATTTCATATTTTTTCAATCTCTACCACTAAATTCTGTCTTCCTCGTTTTTGCACAACATAGTTTCCAGAGGATTTGAGGGAACAAATCAAGTTTTCAGGCTCACATTCATTCTCAGTACTCTACTATGCTGAAAATGGAACATTAGGTGTACCAAGATCGAAAGGCAGTGTGGATCTAGAGATTGCGTCAGACTTGGCTACACAGTTCAGTTGGAGAAAGTTGGATCATGATGACGTAGATATAACAAGACTGGAAGGACAGCTATTCATAGATCATGGCAAACATCAGGTACTATCAGGCAACAAGGTATCAGAGCCCTCAAGAAAGAAGCCATTACTGCATTGGGGTTTTCCAGATGTGGAGAAGCTGCTTGCTTTGTTATCAAGGATGGGTGTGAAAGGATCTGTAGAACGATGCATGAATGATGCTGAATCTGGAAGCGATGAGATCGTACACATCCATGAACCAAGCATGGCCTTGATTGAGGTTAGGGCAACGAGGACTGTTATTAGTGCCCGGGATGAGCAATTAGCCTCCCTTATTTTCGAGGCAATTGGTACTCTTGCGGGTGGCATCTAGGATGATGAGTGGGATTCGGAATCAGGTCAATCGTATTATAGTTGTTGATTATGATGTCTTAATTGACTGAATCCCTCCCTCTTATGGTTAATTAATTCTCTTTACAGTCAACGCCCTCCCCTGAGTAATGTCAGCGCTGATTTATTGTTGCACTCGATGCCTGACAAGCGTGCACTTTCACCAAATCTGGCGTCGTTTCATTTGTGAAGGAGAAAACTTGCACTTTGAAATTGAAATTTGACTTTTTTGCAATTGAAAGTAATTAAGGAAGATAAAAGATAATATTTTCAATAACAAAAATGTAAAACTCCAAATTGTCTTTTCATTCTGCATGATAAAATTAGGGTCTATTGTGGTTTAAGTGTAGATTTTGTTATTTTTTTGTATTTTTAAATTATTTTGATGTCTTGATATTAAAAATTATTTTTTTAAAATTAAAAAAAAAATATTATTTTAATATGTTTCTAAAACAAAAAATATTTACAAAGTAAAATATCTATTATACCTATACTTACAAACAGATATTTAATCAATTAAAAAAATTGTCATTTTGTCTAATTAAAACTAATTTAAAGGGATCTTTCTAAATTTTAAAGGACTTTTTCATTCAAAACTAAATTAAAAAATAATAATAATAATAATTAACCACCACTTTGTCCCCCACTGGGAAACCATTAATTTTTTTCTCCTTTCATTTCTTTTCATTGTTCCTGTGGCACCATGTTATTCTGAAAAAAAAAATATTTTAAATTAATTTTTTAAAATAAAAAATATTATTTTAATGTAATTTCAAATAAAAATATATTTTTAAAAAAATAATTATTATTACAATATCAAATACTATTTTATTTTTCTCTTTAACTTGCTCACCAATATAACTTCTTTTTCTTATTCTAATATGGAAATGTTTGGAAATGCAACCAATATGTGTTTCTAAAAAAATTAATATTTTTTATTAAAAATTATTTTTTATATATTTTACATTGTTTTGTTTTGATGTATTGATCTTAAAAATAATATTTTTTAAAAATAAAAAATATTATTTTAATATATTTTAATATAAAAAATAAATACAACACACTTCAAAACATGACAAAACTTTTCATTAAAAAACATCACTCGCCGAAACAGTAATATTCTCTTCCCCCTCCGCTGATCATTTATGTTTTTTCTTGGGAAATATTTCTTGCTCATGTTTTGTTCTCTAAAAAAAATAAAAACCACCAGAAGTCATTAACTAAAACAATTGTTTGTAAGGAATTAAAAAAAATAAGGTTCAGGACTCTCAGGACTCTTAAAATTTAATTTATAATATATTTTCATCTGAAAATATCAATAAAACATTATGATAATTTCAATAACTTCATTTTCAATTCTAAAACACCTTATAATAAAAAAAATTAAAAAACAAATTGAATAATTTTTTTTTTGAATTTTAAAGTAATGGCCAAAAATACATTCATATAACTCTTCTTCCCAAAACAAATCTCCTAGTGTTGCAGTCAGTTTTGCAGTTAGAATGTGGCTGGCCAAAGCTTCCTCCATCCTTTTTTTATGACCTCATTTGCTTTTATTTTTTCTTATTTATTGTTAACGTTAATTAGAAAAGGAAAGTAATAATAGTAGATGAATTAATATTACAGTGACAATTGTTTTTTACTTGAAAATATAAAAAAATAATTAGAAATCATTTTTAAAATATAAAATATACTGAAAAATACCAGAAGATTTAAGATTAAAGTGAAAGATGACGTGGGTTAAAGAAACCGACTTAAAAAAACGGCGGCGGATCACCAAAAATAAGAAAATGGAAAACCCTAGTAGACTTTTCATTTTCATACTTACTTTTTTGGTAGGGGTTTTTCACCGGAAGACAACTCCACAGAGAGGGAAGCGTTCCCAGCACGCGTATCTCTCCCCTTGTCTCTCTCGAATCCCCCTCTCCATCCTTTCTTCCTCTTGATATCTCTTTAAAATCAAAATCAAATAAAGAAAAACAGAGGGAGAGATGTCAGATCGATTGACGCGTATAGCTATAGTAACCTCCGACAGATGCAAACCTAAGAAGTGCCGTCAAGAATGCAAGAAAAGTTGCCCTGTCGTCAAAACTGGTAGTTTTCCTTGAATCAATTACTCCACTCTCTGTTGATTTAAATCTAATCGATCTATTTTCATTCTCGTAATTGTTCGCTCGAATTTAGGCTGTGATTAGAAAGCTTAGGAAAGCTTTCTTACTGTCAGTTTGGAGTGTTAGGTTTTGTTATTGATAATATTATTGTTGTGAAATTAGGGCATTTATAGATACATAAATAAGCAATTGTTTAATCTAATATATCCAAATTATAGGCAAGCTGTGTATCGAGGTAACTCCAGCTTCGAAGATAGCTTTTATCTCGGAGGAGCTGTGCATTGGATGTGGTATCTGTGTTAAGGCAAGCTCATATCCTTCTCTCTCAGAGTTTATTATTATTGTTACTAGATTGCTGACTGGGTGATTGTTTATCCTGTGATGCAGAAATGCCCGTTTGAAGCAATTCAGATCATTAACTTGCCCAAGGATTTGGATAAAGACACGACCCATCGTTATGGTCCCAATACCTTTAAATTGCACAGGTTGGTTGCCTGCCGGCCTGCCTTTACTTGCTCGATCAATGCTTTTTCTAGCAAAAAAAAAAAAAAAAAAAACAATACAAAATAAATAATGTATTGGCAGGTTACCAGTCCCGAGGCCTGGGCAAGTTCTTGGCTTGGTTGGAACAAATGGTATTGGCAAGTCCACTGCTCTCAAAGTTCTGGCTGGAAAACTCAAACCTAATTTGGGTCGATTCAATGTAATAAACAGCCCCATTTTGTTGTATCCTTTCTCTTATTTCTAGCTTACGAAGATGCATTTATGTTAGTTACCTTATTCTCATTTTTCTTTTTTCTTTGCAGAACCCTCCTGATTGGCAGGAAATCTTGACTTACTTTCGAGGATCTGAGCTTCAGAATTACTTTACCCGTATCCTAGAGGATAATTTGAAGGTAACCCATCTATTTGGGCATGCTCAATTGCATTTAAACTTTGCATTACTGCTAGAAATATTACTTCCTTTTGTGAAAGTTACCTGACACTAACATAGGAGCCATGGTACTGATTCCTTTCACCTATCAAGATCATGGCTTTGCTTTTTTTTTTTTTTAATACATGTAATTAACTTTGCCCATGTCATTCAGTTAAGTGTTCTGTTAGGGCTCCTTCACTTTTTCGTGAATAATAGTAATACCTAGATTGTTAATTTGATAGCTTGAGTTACAGTTTGATGCTTATGCGAAATGTCATGTAAGCTTCCATGCTGTAATTCATTCCTTAGCATGCAGACTTCCCTTTCCTTGTTATGGAGACAATCATGAAATGATGTTTTCTTAGAGAATGTCATGTAAAATCATCTTAGAAAATCATGTTCAGGATTATGCATGTATTTTCACATCCCGAGTGTCTTTGCCATTCCTCTTCTTGGATGTCTTATTATTAGTTTACTTTTCATTTGTATCTTCCTGCTAAAATCATGTTTGTTTCATATGCAGGCCATCATAAAGCCTCAGTATGTTGACCATATTCCAAGAGCAGTTCAAGGCAATGTTGGACAAGTGCTTGACCAAAAAGATGAGAGGGACAAGAAGGCGGAACTTTGTCGTGATCTTGAACTGAACCAGGTTATAGATCGTAATGTTGGGGATTTATCTGGCGGAGAGCTCCAAAGATTTGCCATTGCTGTTGTTGCAATACAGAATGCAGAGATATATATGTTTGATGAACCTTCAAGTTATCTTGATGTCAAGCAGAGGCTTAAAGCTGCCCAAGTTATCCGATCTTTGCTCAGGCCCAACAGGTTTGACCTCCTCTTTTCTTTTCTTTGTTAGCAATGCTTTGTGGTTTGTACTGAGAACAAGGGTTACAATGATTATGTCTTCATTTCAGCTATGTAATTGTGGTGGAGCATGATCTCAGTGTCCTGGATTATTTATCTGACTTCATTTGCTGCTTGTACGGGAAACCGGGTGCATATGGAGTGGTAACTCTTCCATTCTCTGTGAGAGAAGGTATCAATATATTCTTGTCTGGGTTTGTTCCTACAGAAAATCTACGATTCCGGGATGAATCTTTAACCTTCAAGGTATTTTTTTAATCTCTAAACATTTACTTCCCTTCATTCTGCATTTTTTCTTTTTGTCATTAAATTTGTTGCATTTCCCAGGTTGCTGAGACTCCACAGGAGAATGCTGAGGAGATTCAAACATATGCACGATACAAATCCCCAACCATGAGTAAAACTCAGGGAAATTTTAAACTTCGTGTCGTTGAGGGTGAATTTACTGACTCTCAGATTGTTGTAATGCTAGGTGAGAATGGGACAGGGAAGACAACATTTATCCGTATGCTGGTAGTCTCTTCATCCTTTTTTTTTTTCCTTGCAATGTGAATTTCTGCCTGTAAATGAGTTATTTGTTGGCAAATGTGCAGGCTGGTTTATTGAAACCTGATACTGTAGAGGGTTCCGAAGCCGAGATACCTGAGTTCAATGTTTCTTACAAACCTCAGAAGATCAGCCCCAAATTTCAATTCAGTGTCAGGCAGTTACTGCATTCAAAGATACGTGATTCGTATATGCATCCTCAGTTTGTTTCAGATGTCATGAAACCACTTCTTATTGAGCAACTGATGGATCAAGAAGTTGTAAATCTATCTGGTGGAGAGTTGCAAAGAGTTGCATTATGTCTATGCCTTGGAAAGGTAAAGAAATTTTATCTGGTCTGCTATCATCTATGCTGGTGAATGAAGATTGATGTCTGGAGTTGTTTTGTTGATACTTTAATTCATGATACTGATTTCTTAAAGTATGCTGAATCCTTCATGTGTTGAGCAGTCTTTTGAAATGTAGAGTTTACTTGTAGTGTACTGGTCTGTTAAATTGTGGTTTTGGGGTTTAGATTTTTGAGAGATTAATGTGGTCAAATTTTATGTCAGTCAAAATGTTTGCACTGTGCATTGATGATTAATCACATGTTGAGCTGGCTTTCCTCCTCTGTTTTACCCCTTGGATTGAATGGCTTATTATTTTAGCATTCTTCTACATTGCATTTTAAAATATTTAAAGTTGCTAACTGTGGTCTGGTGTGTGGTTTTCTTGATGCAGCCAGCTGACATTTATCTGATAGACGAACCGAGTGCATATCTTGATTCTGAGCAGCGTATCGTTGCTTCGAAGGTCATCAAGAGGTTTATCCTACATGCAAAGAAGACTGCATTTGTGGTTGAGCATGATTTTATAATGGCATCATACCTGGCTGATAGAGTTATCGTGTATGAGGGACAGCCTTCTGTGGATTGCACAGCAAATTCTCCCCAGTCATTGTTGACTGGGATGAATCTCTTCTTATCTGTAAGTCCTGTATTCTCTTCCCTATTGTTCATGTTTAAAAGAGAAAAAAGGAAAGTAAATGAAACCAATAATGAAGAAGCCAAGTCAAGTAGATTTAATTTTGAAGCCATATCTGTGAAAAATATTCCCTGGCGACGGCTCTGTTGATACCAGTTGCGCTTAACATGAAATCAAAGCAAGCTTACATGAACAGAACAGCTCGCTGTTGCTTGAGGAATCTGTAGTGTTGTAAATTTGACATTTACGATGAATGAGAATATTTGAGAAGGGGAGGGTAGGTGCCTCCTTGTTTGGATTTGTAACTAGTTGGATGGGAGTGAAAAAATTTTCTTTGTTTGGTTAGGGGATAGAGGATATGGGAATAAGAGTTTTGGGTATCAGATTACATTTGTCTTTTGAATAGAGTTCCATGAATAAATAAGAGGCTATAATCATAGACTTGAGTCCAAAACATTTCAAGGGGCTGGGGGAGACATTTTAATAGAAAGTGGGATGAAAGGAGGTAAAATCTTTTCCTTCCCCTCCTATTCAAGCGTTTTCTCAAACAAGGTTAACTAATTAGGTCTCCCTTTTCCTTTGTTCAACTCCTTCGTAGATAAAATGTTATATTTTTAGGCTTGGTTCACTCTCTCTCTCTTTTTCTCCATAAAATACTAATCTTTAAAAAATATATATATTGTTTTTTTTTTTTTGCTCTGATGCAGCACCTGGATATCACATTTAGGCGAGACCCCAGTAATTACCGGCCAAGAATCAACAAATTGGAGTCCACCAAGGATAGGGAGCAGAAGGCTGCTGGGTCATATTATTACCTGGACGATTGATGCAACTGTTGACACAGGTCGGCATTATCTGTCCTAATTTCATCTAGTCTGTTACAGCAAGCGTAGATATTAGCTCTTTTTCTGCCCACCTGGGTGCCTTAACTCTATTTGTTGTTGGCAATCATGCAGAGTTTAACGGCATCAATCTGATAAATCATGAACCTGGTCAAGTCAGCATGGATATGGTTAATTTTTCCATTCCAGTCAAGTGAATTCAGTATGCTGACAAGTGACTGGATTACCTCTGCCTGCGAAGAAGCCATGGCATATCTTTCTGCCTAAATGAGTTTGGTGGTGCTTTATGTTATTTCTCCTGTAGCGAGTTTTGTGTTCGCCAATTTTGCTCAGGGCATTAGGTGAGTGAATCATAGTGTTACCCGTTTTGGGCATTTGTTGCTTCAAGTTGCTGCACTTTTGACTAGGATTGCTATTTAACTAGAGCAAAGAACAAAAAATGGCAAAGTGAGCTACTGGGGACCCTTGCCTGTGTTTTTTGTATCTGTTTTATTTATTTTAACTATTCTAGCAGGGCAAGTAAACTGAACAGGTCTAGCGCCCTTTTTATTTTGCCTAAGATATGGTTGATTTTTTGAAGTCATACTTGTGTGGAATGAGAGGATGGTTAATCTGTCGATCAAATTAATAAATAATAATTAAAAAAAAAAGATCTCCAATGAATCCTTGATTCATGCTATTCATGTGTGGATACAGCAGCGAGTAACGAGTTGATGGATAAAAACGCCAGCTAGTTTCCCCTTGTTCGCTCGTTTTGATGAGGGGTAAATCGATCTGAAGCCGTTATTTTCACCATAAGCTTAGGTCCAGGAAATAGATTTATTATTATTATTATTATTATTATTATGGTGGAATGAGGATTGCTTTTGATGTTTGATATTAAAAAAAAATATTTTATAAATTATTTTAAATAAAATAAATATCAATTAAATGAATGTAAATCAAATTTAGCAGATAAAAAATGAAATGAAAGATTAAGAAATTGGAAAAAACATTTTAATTTTATAAGTTATTTTCATTAAATAAAATAGAGATAAGATTTGATAAATAAAAAAAAGTTCAAAGGGAATAAAATTGATTTTTTTTTTTAAAATTCATAAATTATTTTAAATAAAAATAATAAACATCAATTAGAATCTATGATGTTAACTCTCCCTTCTGCCCTGCTCTATGAATGGAATCCTTTTTCTTCCTCCTAAGCGCCCTCGGCAGCAAACTTGGATGAGTTAGGGTGCGAGTTCATTAAAGAGCAAACTTGATCATGAACTCACGCTGTGGGCTCCAAAAGATTATCCCAGTTTTCGCCAATCGGACTTGGGATTTGCTTCTACACACAGCTTTAAGATGCAGACCTTTTCTGATATTTGAGAACAGGTTAGGATACGCTCTTCGCAATAACCAAAGCGGTAACAAATTTGGCAATTTGGTTTCCTTATTGTTATTATTATTAGCATGGTGAAAAATTAAGGTGATACATAAAAAAAAGATAAAAAAAAACCCTTTAAATAATGTTACAAAGATGAAGGGGAAAGGATACATCAGCTTCCTCTATTTCAAATATTAAATCCTCAAGAGTCTAACTACATTCCAATCTACGAACAAGAACACAGGGCCTCTTGGTGGATTAAAAAGGAACCGGAGCAGCTATGGGATGCTCACTCTCTTCTAACGTCACCTTCCTAAACCAGCATCCTACATTCCCTTTTGACTTTTGTCATCTTCTCTTTGCTCTGGGGGGATTCTTCTGATCATTTATGCCTCCTTTTGGCAGCCAGCCCTTACCAAGGCGGGTGGTCATCCTCTGCAGATTGTGGTGGCATCGGTTTCCAATCGGATTTCTCATCCCAGTACATGTCATAGTATATATGTCCAGGATCGTGATTTTCAACACAGCACCATATACCAACATAACGTTTCATGCGATTCCTAAATTTCTCCTCTCTTCTCTGAGCATATATTCAAAAAAGCATTAGCACATGAACAGCCAAGCATTGAAAGACCCTACAAATACCTTCCACTGTATGCCAGAGGCAAAAAAAGAAAAAAAAGAAAAAAAGAAGAAGATATTGCCTTGTCAGTGAAGCCAACAAAAGCATCTTGCATTGAAGAGAACTGAATGACTTTGACATCCTTGAATGATGAGAATGTGGTCTTGAACTACATGGTGAAAGAAAAATTCAATTACCCATGATAAAGAACAGCAGACAAGCAGTTGTATAAACTGAACTGAAGAATTAAAATAAACAAATGTTAAAAACTCAATAAAACAAAATTAACCAACATACAAATCTGAAGTGTCATCAAGAAAGTGAAAAGGTACACTTTCCCTCTTTTTGGAAGGATTTGCAAGTTTATTTTTGATTGATAGTTTATTTATTTATATATTATTTTTTAATTTGTGAAGGATATCAAACATACAAGACCGGTCATGTCTAGAACCATTTTTTAAGGATCATAAACAAAAAGAGAAAACAGGAGCCACCAAAGTTCCTTATAATAAGTTAAGCAAAAATGACATATGACGCTAGATTGAAAGAACTTTAAATATTGGGACTTCATGGTATTTGATAATAGATACAAGCTTTTGTAATAATTCCAATTACCATGTCTTCATTGCTGCGTTTCGGAAATCTGAGTATTCCTGGCCGACTTGTCTTGTTTGATGCACCACAATCTTTGGCTCCTTCTTGACAAAGCTGAACATCAAGCCTCGACTCTTTCACCTGCAAGCATCCAAAAGACTAATTAATCCTCAAAGTTCTAAATAATGAAAAAGTAAGCCTTTCATGTGAATTCCATGATGTTTGCTTACATGTCTAGGCAATAATGGATTATCCAAAAAAGAGTACTCTCTGAAATTGATTGCAGGGCCAAACTCCTCCTCTGGCTGCTCTTTCAACATGCTATTCACCTTCAGGTCAGTGCAAAAAACATTCCTCAGTTTCACAACATATGGATTCCAAAGTAAGATACCAGAGAAGGTTATACGAGGTGAGGTCCCTTCATCCTTGCCACAGAAATGACAACACAAATGGAAACCCTTGGGAGTTACTTGCTGATGAAATGCAAGAGGATTTTCTTTGATTTTTACCACAGAAAAGTGTCATGTTACATAATAAAGACACCAATGCTCTTTACAAACACAGTTTGCTAAAACTCTATAGTAAACCACAAATCAGAGTCACTAGAATTTTCTTCAGAATATCATAAATACCTCAAATACGTGGTCCAGAGGGCATAGGAAAGGTTGTCTGGTCATAGATCCAACCAGAACTCCAGGATGGGCAAACCATAGTCTATCCAGCCTGCACCATAGTGGAGGCATGACCTGAAATTTACATATAAAAGAACAGAAAAGAGATCAAGATATAGACTACTCAAGGATTTACAAATACAACAATGATGGTCAAATATAAACAAAAAAGCTGCCACAATATAAGAGGATGGAAATGTCCAGGGTTGGTATTATTCTCACCAGTGTACGTTTTAACAACGAAGCAATTGCCAGCGCTGTCCTGATTTGTTTTATCTGAACAAAGTTACAAAAAGTTGAATTGTGAGATTCAACAATGTAGTTTCCAGAGAAGTGGCAGAAGTTAGTGGTACTAGATCAATACATGCATACTTGGTAATTAATCAGAGAAAAGTGCGTTTCAAGGTTATGCTCCCCATCCAGCAACATACTCTTTGGAATAGACGGCTTGAATGAAACAAAACCTCCTGCACATGGGTTCCAAAGAGATGTTAGACAGTGGCAATTTTCGATAAGATAGGTTAACTCCAAAGTACCAACTAAAAGCAGGTCCAGCAATTAACACCCTGTTAGGGTTTTTATGTAAAGAGAGATTTGAGACAACATGATACACCAGCTTACATACATCTAATCTCATAAATATGAAAATTACAAATAGGCCCTGTTGATATACTCTCAACATATTCCACTTGTTTCTTTGATGATTCACATTGCTCCATTTGTTAAAATAAAGCAAAATATGAAAAATACTTGCAGAAGCTGAGGCTGGAAGCGCCTAACAAGAATAAGATTCAACCATTAACAGAAACTTGGCTCTGTATAACATGCATTGGCATGTAGAATTTGTTGTATCCATTATAGTTAGAAAGTAGAGGCCTGTCAGTTTGGATTGAACTTCAAATGCAGAATTGAGTTGGCATGTTTCATGGACACTTAATTTCTACATGGTCATGATGAGATCAAATACAAAAGGCAATTGTTATTGTTTTCAATAAGGTGTTCAAGTACATAGAATTTTCAGAAATCATCAATCTAATACTAGATTACCTGGTGCATCATAGTATTCTGATGGATCATAAAAAACCATGGCTTCCCTCAATCGATGCCTCTTCCCTTCAGTACCGGCATACTGGAATGTGGTATGCACTGCATAAGGTTCCAGTCTAAGTTGTTGATACATGGCCTGCAAATACATTATTAAGGCTCAGGATATGCTTGATACTCATCATATGACATCCAGTCAGTTAAAAGAACACAGTTAAAATTGACAGGCATGTTAAAATTAGTGTTAAAACTACAACTTAATCCTACCTGAACAAAATAAGTATGTCCACTGCAAAATATACTTGCTGGTAAAACTCCAAGTTTGAGATTCCCATCAAAGGCGTATACAAGTCCACTGTCTCCATCAACAGATGGTCCCAACTGCTTGCGTACAATATCATTGAATCCATTCTGATCCCATATCTTATCATCAGCTAGAAGCATATCTTTCCATTCTCTTGCCAATTTTTTTGCAGACTCTGTTGGTCGCCAGTGGAAAATTCCTATATTATAGGCAGCACCAACTGTTGAATGTGAAGAAAAAACATCTTTTCAGTAGGGTTGTAATAGTAAAGAAAACATGCAAAATACAAAAGGATTTAACATAGAGCATGAAAATAAGCGAGAAAAATAGCTTTTTATTGGTTCTTCTAAAAAATGTAGCATCCCTCTTGTCCAAGCCATATTATCTTGGTGATATAAGCACTAAAAGAGAGGGGATGCATCTGGGAAGTCAATTCTTGCTATCAACCAAAACACAGGCAAACAACTCTTAGTTCCCAGTCTCAAATAAGAAATGGGAAATGCATTGGTGAAAGCCACCCTACGATGGTGATGGTGACAAAGGTTTCAAAGAGATAGGATATGTTGCAAAACCAGTTACTACTATTAACTGAAAAAAGGCAAAGTCCATTCGGAGTGCCCAACCAAGCTCAGAAAGGGTAGACAGAATTTCAGTCAACAAAACATTGTGCTAACAAGCATTTGACATGCCAAATAATAAAATTGAAAAAAGAACAAGTTTATATACTATACGAGTGAGGATTAAGATTCAGTTTGTAGTTTGGTGCAGAAATAGAAAGGGGGTATCAGTAATCATCAAGTATAACAAAGGTTAAGGAAATTGACATGAAAAACACAACTTGTTTCTAATACAGTCTTCACCTTGTTGCCATAGGTCCAAACTGTCATCAACGACTGTGGGTACAACTTGATCACTTGAAGTCAAAACATCTGCTTCAGGATAACGTGCAAGATATGGAAGCGGGTCCTATTCCAGTAATGCAGCAAATACAATAAAACAAACTATCTTCAGATGCTACTAATAGAAGAAAAATGATGCAACAAAACAGCTACATCCATCCTAAAAAAACTCATGTAACAGTACCTTCAACCAGACCATGTCTGTGTCACACATCAATAGCTCAACACCATAAGGGAGGATTGCATCAATCAAAATAACTTTTTCTCTTCCCATCTTATGAAAGGTTGGCGAGCCCCACCCAACATCTGCAGTGCTCATGTGGCTTCCCATGTCAAAAACTGGAATACCTTTCCAGTACAAAGCCTCCAACAGCTTGGTGTCCATAGCACCTATTAAAAGGGAAAAAAAGAAGATCCAAGGTAAAAATATCATTTTTTTTAATTTTAAAAAAACTTAACTCTGGACTTCAATATAGGTAGAAAAACTGAGAAAAACTAAAAATGGTCTGATAGCAATACGTACCAACAAGAAGATTGGAAAGGCCCAAATCAGTCAAGTGTTTAACCCAGGAAAGGATAAAATCCATGAAAGCATAGTTACCAAAGGTGACTATAATAACATTATCTTTCACCCTTTGCTGAACCAGTTGTTTTGTGAGTCTAAAGGTCTTTAAGGGCGGGAATTTGGTACCGTGTGGGGGAGGTTCCCAAATTGGTTTTATCTGCATGGTTTGAGGGTTGGATGTCAGTGGCGATGAACCTGCAGCTAATGTTGTTGGTTTGGAAAAATTGGAAGATTGATCCACGTCTGAAAATAAATAAATAAAAAACAAATAAAATGGTTGAGATAAGTACATTATGCATAGGAAATTAAAAATGGGAATTAAATAACTGAGAATGAAAAAATCGATTTTTACAATTAATAATAAATCTTTGATGTTAAAATGATTGAAATTGTTGGGGAATAGAAAATGGAAACTAATTTGTATTATGTTAGGGTTTATGGATGTAATAGTATTTGATACACACTCTGATGTTGATAGTGTAATCAATCAATCTACCAGTAGTAGCAGAAGCAAAAGAAAGGAAGATGCTTTCACAGTATTATACATTCATTCATTCAGTGGATTTTGCCTTTGCCTTTGAATTTAAAATTGAAGCAAAACTAACTACTATTCATTCATTCATTCCATTTATTCATAGGATGGCTCAACGATGAGAAATTCAACGTTGGCTGGCTAGGTTCATCATGCAATTGCAATTGCAATCCAGAGAAAAGGGAAACAAAATTATACAATTACTTAATTCGATTTGATTTGCAGTGACTGAAGAAATAGAAAGAGAGTGTTTTTAAGTAGGAAGAAGAGATGGCTTACGACGAGTATTATCAATACTTGTAGGAATGGGAGGAGAGGAGAGCCAGGAAGTGGAGGAGGAGGATGAATTGGCGGAATAGACGGCGGATAAAACATACAGGGAATAGAAGACGATTCCGAGGAAAACAGTGGCGTAGATCGCGACGAAGAGAGGCTTGGAGTTGGCGATTTCCTGGTACGCATTCCTCCATGTGGAAGATGCTCCTCCGCTCCCGCCCCCACCTCCCACCATTTCTTCTTCTTCTTCTTCTTCTTATCACTCCAACTTGAATTTTTTTTTTTTTGCTTCAATCAAACTCACTCACGCCATTACTAATTTTGATTGATTCAATTTCAATATCAAAATAAATCCAAACCTAACCAAATCCAGGCTAGACTCAGACTAGTAGTTTTTATTTATTTATTAATACTAATATTTATTGTATTTGACATTTTTTTCTCTCTCTTTTTTTTTTTTTTTATATTGCAGTTTGTGCTTGCTTAGTGGCTTCCTTCACCTGCCCTCGCCCCTCCATCCCTCACTGTAGACTATAGTGTGTGTCCTGTCCGGCAGCCGCGGTCAACTCGCCACGCTCCCTCTCTTCTCCTTTTGTCTTATTTCTCTTTTCTATATATATATATA
>NW_011499876.1:1753348-1761942 GCF_000495115.2 Populus euphratica | reverse complement strand
TTTATGGGTTTGTATTTTGTTTGGGCAAATAAAAAAAGAAGAAAAAAAAAAAAAAAAAAGAGGAGAAGACATACTTATATGTGGAAACAGAGAGAAAAGAAGAAAAAAAAGAATGATGATATTTTTTATAAAAGAAAAAAAAAACATGTCTATTATGAAATAAGAGACTTTGGTCTTTTAGCTGGGTTATTTTATTAACGAATAATCAAATACTAATATTTTTAATTATTTTGCTAGTAATTATATGTGTAATATTTATTTTTTATTTAATAATTTTTTTTAAAAATACCCATAATATAATTAATATATTCTCAATCCATCAATAACTTTAATATTTATAAAATTAATCAAACATATGTATAAGTTAGGCTAAAAAAACATGACTTAGAAACTAGCACCACTCCTGGTGCTTCTCCAACTACCATCGAGGGCTCTTTTGGTTACATTGACATCAACTACCACAATAAAGGCCTCGCAACACCCAAGATTGATGTTTATAGCTACGGGGTGCTACTACTTGAGCTCATCACAGGCCTCAAATCAATACAAGGTTCTGTGACGCTTGCTGAATGGACCGAGGAGTGGAGGAAGAGTGATGATGTAGAAGTTTGGGCTAATCTACTGGATCCAAAACTTAACGGGAATGCGAATTTGGAGCAGTTAAGTGTATTGATCCATGTAGCCAATTTGGCTCTACTAGAGAATTCCGAAGGGAGACCAGAAATGGGGCAGATTGTCGATAGAATTCTAAGTTGTATGGAACCTCAACCCAATCCCCACTTGTTGTCAGTATAAAACCTTACATGCACATACTCTGCTTTTGTTCACTGCATTGATTGTAATCTCTTAATTAGCTATATATAATTATCAGGCATTCGAAAGGAAAGGTTTATATAATTATCCTGTTATTTTTCATGTACTAGGATTAGTGTATATATATACACTTGCAAATTCCAACTGAAATGGTATTCAAAAGAATCATTTTAGTTTAATAAATTATTAGGTAAAATTTTAAGATATAATTTATATTATTTTTTAACATATCATTTCAAGTAAAAACCTTTTAAATTTAAAATTTACACAGATTCATATTATTTTATACTTAATTTTTATTAAATATATAAAAATAGTGAAATTCAGACATATAACCGCTTAGTTATAAAAATTTTAATATTATGTTAAAAAATCATTTTAATCTAATAATTTAAAATTTCGGATGAAATCTCAAAAAACAATTTATATTATTTTTTAACAAAATGCCCCCACAAAATCCTAAAATCATTGCTTAAAGAAGAAATGATTTACAGAGAAATAACTAATTGATTCTTTTACATATCAGTGATGGCCCGTCCCCCACCTTCATTCTCTTAGTACATAACATGCATACATTGCAAGTACATTCGTTTATATCATTCAAAAGTTGACATTTCCGTCTGAAAAAAGAAGCAGCCAGAAGGGCGCTGATGATCAGTCATCAGAGCCAGCATAACAGGACCTCTTGCACCTTCTTCAGTAGTGAAAATCCCAGTGTTATCATTGATGTCTGTGCTAGTAAAACCTGGACAGACTGCGTTGGTTGCAATTTTGGGGTGCTTCTTCGCCAAAATCCTCGTGTAGGCATTAAGAGCAGCCTTGGACACTATATAAGCTGAAAAAAGGGTTGGCCAACGTTTGGTTTCCAGTAAATCATTCTTAAAATCCTCCAGGAACTCTTCCACCAGCTTCTCAACCTTTTCTTCTGTAAAGCCATCAACGTCACCTAGCTCCTTTCTGGCTTTTTCATTAGGAATAAACTGCAGGAGAAACAAATTTTGGTAGTGAACTTTTCCATATATATATGTATGCTGATTGGAATATGATAATGAAACTATATCTACTGCCTGAAAGAGATGGATATATATGGCGTGTTTACCTTTAGCTTCCCGAAGGAGGAGGAGACATTGACTATTCTTGCAGAATTGGATTGTTCAAGGATAGTAATTAATGCTTCAGTTAGGTGCTTGATTCCAAAATAATTTGTTCTCAGGCAACTAATTGACATTTCATAAGTTTGCTTCATAAGTTTTCTTTGCGATGCAGCATTTACACCTATAATCTGATCAATAATCCAATAAAGCAAAACGTTAGAGATTGAAAACATATATACCTGTATTTTTTTTCCAAGTTCAGAATTCCATTATCATCAATGTCAACGAAATTTATAAGAAGATAGTATTACTTTGAGAGACTTACATCTTCAACACCTAATCTTAACTTCTTCCAGTCATCTTCTTTAATTTCTGTTCCAGCAATGCCTGCATTGTTCACCTGTCGCGGTTTCCTAAACATATTAGAATTTGTAGACAAGTGCCAGGAACAATATAAATTTATCAAGAAGTAAAGAACTCCTTGGAAGGAATTGAGAAGATTACCAATATATCAAGCCTTCCGAATTGGTTTCTGATGAAATTGGCCAAGGAAGCAATACTGAGATCGTCCACCACATCAAGTTGATGGAAAACTACATCAGAAAAACCTGAAACTTTGAGGCTCTTGACAGCTTCAAGACCCCTCTCCTCATCTCTAGCTGTTAAAACCACCAGGACCCCTTTAGATGCCAGCTGCCTGCAAATCTCTAAACCAATCCCTTTATTTGCACCCGTAACGACTGCAATCCTGAAATTTCATAAAAAAAGAAAAGAAAGAAAGGTATTAGAATATGAAGTTTGTGAGTATACTTTTCGAGTCAACACATGTTGCAGAGGAGAGGTTTCGTAATAAAGAAGTGCCTTTTGGTTGGAAGTACTTCTGCCATTGTTGGCGAGAGCTTCAGATTGTGTGATGCTACCGGGATAATTGTTGGGACAATTTATAGATATCCATAATAGCTAAGAAGATGACAAGTAACAAGAGAGAGGTCACGTAAGCTATGACCACTTTTGGTTCCCACGTATGCGGTGACCTCAAGAGAGCCAAGGGGTCCCAGATGTTCGCTCACGCAAGATTGTTCGATGCAGATATTTGGCGGGAAAACTTAAAAAAATACAATTGAAAATAAAAGGATGACCGAAAAAAAATGTGTTATCATTATAAAAACAATCACCAACAAAATATACTTGTTACTAATACATGTTAATAAATTTAAAGATAATATTTAAATTATAACTTGTAAACAACCTCTTTTCTGTATCTCTATTTATTTCTTTTTCTTTTATTTTTTATTTTAAAAAATAGCACGCATCACCCCTTTATATTTTATCAAAAATTAAATTTTTATTATCATAAATTTAACCACCCCAACACTCACTTTATTAGCATTTATGTTCTAGTTTAATTTTTTTTTATATTCACCACATCAAAAAAAAATAAATCTATTCATTTTTTAATCTGTTTTTAAAATATTATTTTCTTAGTAATTTTATATAGTATATATAATTTATTTTTATGTTTTTATAGATTCTTCCAATAGAAATTTGTTTTGAGATTTGTCGCATCAAATAAGTATAACTTAATATTCTTACAATTAAACTATTGATTCATCTAATTAAACCTCCTAAAAAATCAATTAAGTTCTTAGACTTTAATTTTTTTAATTAATATCTAAATTGACTTTAAAAATTTATTTTCCTTGCAATCAAGTTCACAATAAGATTAATTAAGCCTTTCAAAATTCTTTTTGATTCCTTATCTATTTAAATTTGATTTCTTTATCTTAAATAAAAATATTTTCACTAATGTAACCCTTTGTCAATCTGAATTGAGTTACTAATTTGTTAATCTTATACATTTTTGTCCTTCAACGTTTTCACTTGTTATTTTGATCTTTCACTCCCAACTTAGACAATCTTATAAGCTTTTTTCTTGTATATCCTCTTATGTTTTGGATTTCTTTTTTATTTTTTTCTTTTCTTGATTTTTCTTTAAGGTTAAAAGTGAGTAACAACATAAACTATCAGGCTAGGTATTCAGTTTTACAAGAAAATGTGTTAGAGGTTTAAGGGAGCCTTATTAAATGTTGGACCATATACTCCAATATTAGTTGGATATTAGTATGGATTTTATTTTGGGCTTAGCCCATAACTAATGAACCATGAATTTTATTATTATTATTATGAATAAATTCTCAAAGATGATTCATTTCATAATTTGTTGAAAAACCATAAATGTGTCCTTGATAGTCCACCTTTCCTTCAATGGTGTGGTTTGTTTACATGATATTTTTAGATCTATCACTTCAGATAAAAATGTGAAGTTTATAAATAACTTTTAAAGATCTTTGGAGAAAAGTTCAACTGAAATTTAGTGGTATATATCATCGTCGTACAGATAAACAAACTAAGTTGGTTAACCATAGCCTTGACAACTTGTTGTGAAGTTTAGTGGGAGGCAAGCCAAAACAATTGGATATGACATTGTCATAAGTAAAATTTGCTTATAATGTATCTCAAAATCATAATATCCAATTCAATTCATTAGAGATTATTTATGAAAAAAACCCTTCAAGAATATTGAAGTTGATGCATGTTTCTCATATCAAATGACTAAGCATCCAAGCTAACAATATGCCAAGTATAAGGCCCTGACTAATACTCATCATATGAGAGTGGTGTTTGAGCGTAGTAATTTAGTATAATAGTACGTTCTCGTGACAGGGTTCTAATAGGGAAGTACAATATGCTGAAATAAATGAAGGTATGACCTTGTAAGGTGTTGTAAAAGATAAATGTTTATAGACCTTGCTTTCCTATCCATCTGTAAACTTTTGATGTTTTTAATGTTCAACACTTGATATCTTATTTAGAAAAAGCACAAAATTTGAGGATGAGTTTTCTTTACCCCGGGGAAAATAATGTAACCGGGCTTGTAAAAGCTGAAGATTATTACTATTTGGGTGTAGATCTGACATAACTAGATGGTGATATGATCTAAAAAGATTATTTCAATTTCCTAACATATGCTTATATATGGACTATTGAACCATTTGAGTATCAAAAGGAGGTATAACAGCATTAGAGTAGGTTAGAAGTTTAAAATTATGATAATAAGATATCCAATTTTTAGTTCAAATTAAAATTTTTTTGAGTGAATTTATAAGAAAAAGTTTTCTATTAAAAGACACTCTGTCATTTATTAGACCATTAAATCTCTCAAAATTAGATCTAGAAGTTGTTGTTGAGGCTAATTTTATTTTATTTTTTTTTTATGATTTTTTGGATTTATTATTTTTATTTAGATTTTATTTTAATCTTCTTTAAGTTGTTTTTTAGTAGAGGTAGAGATTTATCATTTGTTTAAAGGTCTTGTAACTCTTTTGAGGATGCAACTACTATATATTTATTTTAAAAATATAATAAAATTATGAATCTATATTTCATATCTATAATTGTTTTTACTAATTAGAATTTATGTATTTTCTGTTTTATTATTGCACCATTACCTTTTGCTTATATCACGTGGCGGGGAGTGCTTTTAGAAATATAGAGTTGTGAAGATAAAGAACACTTCCAAAACAGCAAATTCCAACTGAGATCGATAAACACTCGGGTGATATTATAGAGAAGAAATAGTTGTTTCCTTGACATGTCAGTGATGCCCAGTACTCAATTGAAACTTGAAGCATCCATCAACTTGGACTTTTATTGTATTTTTTTTATTGTAATAATTTTTATAGTTGGGATTTAAAAAAATATATTTTATAAAAAATATTTTTAATTATAATGAGTTTGATATTTATATATATTTAATTAAAATTATGGTTAAATAAAAAGTAATTTGATGTGTTTAGTTAAGAGTATTTTTCAAATAAATAATATATATATATATATATATTAATAATTTTAAATTTAAATATTGTGTATTTAACTGCTACTATTATATTATAAAATAAATAATATTTTATATAAAATATTTTTTTTTGTTCTATTAAATTATCTACAATTTCATTATGTACAAAATTTATCTGATAAAAACTACGATTTCCATGATTTTTTGAGCATGCAATAAAATTAGATAAAATATTATTAAAAATAAAATTATAATTATAATACAAGTAAATTTAATTCATCATAAACTAGATTTAAAAAAATAAAAAACAAAATTATTATTCATGTTTATATGAACAATATGAGTGAAATTAATTTATTGTATTAATTTATTACTAAAATAATTATTATTCACGTGTGAATTCGTATGAGTAAATTAAAATTCACTGGTTTTTTTTAAAAACAGCATAAAGTTGCTTTTATTTTTTTTATATATTAAACACAATATACAATGACATGAGCCCTATATAAAATAAATTATATTTTTATATTTGCTAAATAATTATTTGACCGTAGTTTTTTCAAATATGAAAAATAACTACATAAACAAACGGAAGCTTTATGCGGCAAAATATCCCATCGTTAATTAGAAATTCAGCATGGAGATATCGAATATGAATAGCTCTCCCCACCCTTATTCTCTTAGTGCATTATACCATTCAATATATTAAACAAAATTTTAGCTCTTTTGACTAAGAATAGCTCTCCATCATAAAAATATTGTTTTAGCTCTTCAAAGTGCCTTTAAACCTATAAAAATAAAGGGGATGAAACTCAAATTTCTTTTTCTTTTCACTTTCCTATTGGCTCTTCCCATGAGATTTCCTACACAGTATTTGGAACAATATAAGCTGAAAAAGGGTAGGCCAGCCTTCGAAACAATATAAGCTGAAAAAGGGTAGGCCAATGTTTGGTTTCCACTAAATCATTCTCAACAATATCCTCCAGAACTCTTCCGCCAGCTTCTCAACCTTTTCTTCAGTGAGGCCATCAGCATCACCTAGCTCCTTTTGGCTTTTTTCGAGGAATAAACTGGAGGAGAAAACAAATTTTGATAATTCCTCATTGAAATATTGAGTTGTCAAGATAAGCACGCTTCCACAACTGCAAATTCCAACTGAAATGGGCATTCAAGTGATAGGTTGCTTAAATACAATCCAGAAGAAAATTAAAATGATTAAAAGAGAAATAATTGCTTCTTTTATATACCAGTCAATTAAAACTCGAAGCATACATCAACTTTGTGTGGTGAAATATCCCATCATTTATAAAACTTTCGCGCGGAGATATAGGATAAGAATAGCTCTCCCCACCTTTATTCTCTTAGTACATAACATGCATACACCGCAAGTACATTGGTCGATATCATTCAAAAAGTTGACATTTCTGTCTGAAAAAAGAAGCAGCCAGAAGGGCGCTGATGATCAGGCATCAGAGCCAGCATAACAGGACCTCGTGCAGCTTCTTCAGTAGTGAAAATCCCAGTGCTATCATTGATGTCTGTGCTAGTAAAACCTGGACAGACTGCGTTGGTTGCAATTTTGGGGTACTTCTTCGCCAAAATCCTTGTGTAGGCATTAAGAGCAGCCTTGGACACTATATAAGCTGAAAAAAGGGTAGGCCAACGTTTGGTTTCCACTAAATCACTCTTAACATCCTCCAGGAAATCTTCCACCAGCTTCTCAACCTTTTCTTCTGTAACGCCATCAACATCACCTAGCTCCTTTTTGGCTTTTTCATTAGGAATAAACTGCAGGAGAAACAAATTTCGGCCGCGAACTTATCCATATATATGTATGCTGATTGGAATATGATAATGAAACTATGTCTACTGCCTGAAAGAGATGGATATGGCGTGTTTACCTTAAGCTTCCCCAGGGTGGAGGAGACATTGACTATTCTTGCAGAACTGGATTGCTCAAGGATAGGAATTAACGCTTCAGTTAGGTGCTTGGTTCCGTAATAATTAGTTTTCAGGCAACTGACTGTTATTTCATAAGTTTGGTTCACAAATTTTTTTTGTGATACAGCATATGGACCTGTAATCTGATCAATACTCCAATACAGAAAAACGTTAGAAATTGAAAACATATACTTGTCTTTTCTTTATTTCTTTAATTATAATCGTTATCAACGACATTTATAAGATCATATCACTTTGAGAGACTTACATCTTCAACAGTATATCTAAAGTTCTTCCTGTCTTCTGCTTTAACTCCGCTTCCAAGAACGCCTGCATTGTTCACCTGTTGCGGTTGCCTAAACATATTAGAATCTGAAGACAAGTTACAGTCACAATATACATTTATCAAGACAAAAGAAATCTTTGGAAGGAAATGAGTGTATTACTAATATATCAAGCCTTCCGAATTGGTTTATGATGAAATTGGCCAAGGAAGCAATACTGAGATCGTCCACCACATCAAGTTGATGGAAAACTACATCAGAAAAACCTGAAACTTTGAGGCTCTTGACAGCTTCAAGACCCCTCTCCTCATCTCTAGCTGTTAAAACCACCAGGACCCCTTTAGATGCCAGCTGCCTGCAAATCTCTAAACCAATCCCTTTATTTGCACCCGTAACGACTGCAATCCTGAAATTTCATAAAAAAAGAAAAGAAAGAAAGGTATTAGAATATGAAGTTTGTGAGTATACTTTTCGAGTCAACACATGTTGCAGAGGAGAGGTTTCGTAATAAAGAAGTGCCTTTTGGTTGGAAGTACTTCTGCCATTGTTGGCGAGAGCTTCAGATTGTGTGATGCTACCGGGATAATTGTTGGGACAATTTATAGA
>NW_011499876.1:1737764-1753094 GCF_000495115.2 Populus euphratica | reverse complement strand
TATTGAAAAGACTAGGCCGTATGCATGGAAATAAAATATTTTTTATTTTATAGTTTTTTTGATGACTTAACAAAAAATTGAATATTTTAATATCAAATTTGTATCTTTACAGTATAAAAATACAAATCGATATTGATCAAAATACAGTAACAAAATTATGAAAAATCACAAATTCTTTGAAGAAAATTTTCCTAATGGGCCAGACCCGGCCCAAAAGGAAACTGGGCCAAAATCAGCCCAACATAAAATGGACCCCTTTTTACAGGGCTGGACTCAGCCCAGCCCAAAACAACATGGATTGGAATTATTCACTGTACAGGAATCTTTCATTCAGAAGTAATTAATATATCTATTTTCAACTCTTTCTTGAGCTAGTTAATTATTCCTTTATGGAAGCTGTGCAAAATACATGCAAAGAGCCTATATATACTTTATGGATGTTGAGCCGATACTATTCACCTTCGCAGGACCCCGTTCATTAATTAGCCGGTTACTGTACACAAGTAACCGGGTAATTATTTCTTTATGGATGTTGTGCAAAATGCATTCAAAGAGCCCACGTTACTGTTCAAGTGAATTAAGTTTCATTTAAACAGTACAAACACAAAGCAATCCCCTTTAACTAGAACCAATATCCTATGTGGTTGGGCTAACCTAAGATCCCATCTGGCAATCCCTTTGAACCAGAACCAATATCCTGTGTGTGGTTGGGCTAACCCGAGATCCCTTCTAGCGACCTCCTTTAACTAGAACCAAAAAAATCTATATTTGTAGCCTAGTCAACTTGAAATCTTATCTGACGATTCCCTTTAACCAAAGCTATCTGAGATCCTATCTCGCGACCTCATTCAACTAGAACTTAAAATATATGCAGCTTGATCAACCTGAAATCCCATCTGGTGATTTTCTTTAATCAAAGCTACTTGAGATCCCATTTAGCGACCTCATTTAACCAAAACCAAAGAATATGTATAACTTGGTCAACTTGAAATCCCATTTGGTAATTTCCTTTAACTAAAGTCACCTGAGATCCCATTTGATGATCCCTTTTAACTGGAACGAAACCAATATGTGTAATGTGGTCTCATTGTAATGGGTGACCTACCCAAATAAAAAAAAAACATGGAGAATTGATCTCATTGTAATGGGTGACCTATCCAAGTGGAAGATATGATGCAACAAGTGTGAAAATGGGACTTACTTGGCAAAGTCCTAAAGGGATGACAAGAGAAGGGTTGGAAAACTTGGTGATTCCTGATAATTCTAGAATATAGGGTTTGAAAACTTGGGGCTTCCTGATTGCAAGGTTGATCTTTTCATTTCTTTGAGATTTTCCTAATGGTAGGGTTCATCTCGTCTTCTTTTTATTCCATAACCAAAACCGATTATTTGTTATCATCAATGCAATGCTTCTTTCCTTTTCCACAATCCTGGTTTTAAAACATCGGTCCCATCATCTTAACATGAGCTTGCTTTTGAAGTTGTATGCTAGATTCATTTTTCATGCTGCCTCTTTTTTACTTATCACATCTTTGAGAAGAAGTCTTCGACTTTTTCAAGTAGCTTTTTCCGAAATGTATGATTTGTCATTGTCTTCTTTTTCATACTTTTGTCAAATGCTTTAACTTATTTTTTCAAATCAACAAGCTTTCATCCCGTTTCTAACACGTAAAACTTTTCATTAAATATCTATGTTTGCCTCTAGTGTAGGGATGTGATCCTAGTTCGGGCTTTTGTAAAGAAGAGATTCATTTCGCTTATTTCTCCTTCAATTAAACAATAGTGAGCTAGATCGTTTCTATTATCAATGTGTATAGGTTATACCTTATACTCGAGATCAATGGTAGTTATAGCCGCTAGTGTGGCCAAAACATCCGCAAAATGATTCCCTTCTCTTCCTAGATGGGTGAATTTAATCTCTTCAAATTTCTTTGTTAGTGTAGATAGGTATTCCTAATACGACCTTAACTTTTCTTCCTTGGTCTGCCATTCCCTTTCAACTTGACAGATAATCAATATTGAGTCCCCATATATATCTATTTTCTTTATTTTTAGCTTTAATATCGCTTCTAAACCGAGGATACAAGCTTTATACTCAACTGTATTATTGGTGCATTTGAAATGCAGTTTAACCGAAATCGGATATTATTTCTTGTTAGGAGAGATTATTACTGCACCTGCCCCATTACCATATACATTCACTGCCCCGAAAAAAAATAGAGTCCACCGATTTGTCTTCTCTTATTCTTTGACAATATATCTTCATTGGGGAAATCAAAATCCAAAGGTTCATAATCTTCAACAATATTATCAACTAGATAATCCACAATTGCACTTCCTTCTACGACTTTCCTTGTCATATACACCATTTCATATTCTGCTAATAAAACCTGCCACCTTACAATTCGTCTTGAAAGAAAGGGCTTGTTATAACTATACCTTAAAGGATCCACTTTTGAAATCAACCAAGTGGTATAGTATAATATATAATGTCGTAATCTCTTTACTGCCTATACTAGCGCATAATAGAGCCTTTCTATCTCAGTGTATCTAGACTCACATTCGATGAGTTTCTTACTTGGGTAATAAATAGCTCCTTTTTTTTTTTTGGTTTCATCATGTTGACCTAATACACATCCCATGGCTGCTTCGATTACTGTTAGATATAATACCAAAGGTTTTCCTGATACTGGAGGAACTAGTGAAGGTGGATTTTGTAAATAAGGTTTTCCAAGTTTCAAGATTCTTTTTCCTTAATAATCAGAATATATGATCAATGTTATTGTTAACTAAGCTATAAACTGAACAGTATAGTTTAACCTTCCCAAAAATCCTCTTGTTTCTTTCTCCATCTTAGGGGATGACATAGCTTGAATGACTTTTATTTATCTGGATCCACCTCTATACCTCTATCACTTACCACAAATCCCAATAGCTTACCTGATTTAGCTTCGAATGAACATTTTGCAGGATTGAGCCTTAATTCATAATTCCTCAACCTCTCAAATAACCTCCTCAAAACCTCAACATGATCCTCTCTTTTTAGACTTAGCAATCATATCATCTATACACTTTAATTTCCTTGTACATCATGTCATGGAACTGAGTCACCATTGCTCTTTAATAGGTTGCTCCTGCATTCTTTAAATCAAATGGCATAACCTTGTTGTAGTATGCCCCCCAAAGTGTGACAAAATTTGTTTTCACCTTATCCTTTGGAGCCATTACACTTTAATTTCCTTGTACATCATGTCATGGAACTGAGTCACCATTGCTCTTTAATAGGTTGCTCCTGCATTCTTTAAATCAAATGGCATAACCTTGTTGTAGTATGCCCCCCAAAGTGTGACAAAATTTGTTTTCACCTTATCCTTTGGAGCCATTTTTATCTAATTGTATCTTGAAAAACCATCCATAAAGAAATATATGAAACTTCGAGCAGCGTTGTCCACCAAAAAATCTATGTGTGGTAGAGAAAAATCATCCTTAAGGCTAGCTCTATTCAAATTCTAGAAGTCCACACAAATTCTAATCTTCCCCTTCTTCTTGGGCACCACAACAATGTTAGATACCTATTATGGATATTTAACTACTTCTAGAAAGTCAGCATCCCACTACTTCTCGAGTTCTACCTTAACCTTGATCCAGATATCCGGGTGGGCCCTTCTTAGCTTCTGCTTGACTGGTTTACAACCTTCTTTCAATAGTATCTTATGTAGTATAATATTTGTATTCAAACCAGACATATCTTCATAGGACCAAGTAAAGATACTGAATATTCTTGTAATAGGGCAATCATTTCCATCCTTTATTATGAAGTAATTAATGCACCTATTTTCAACTCTTTCTTGAGCCGATTAATTATTCCTTTATGGATACTGTGCAAAATACATGCAAAGAGCCTACATATACTTTATGGACGTTGAGCCGGTACTATTCACCTGTGCAGGACCCCTTTCATTAATTAGCCAATTACTGTACACAGGGTAACCGGGTAATTATTTCTTTATGGATGCTGTGCAAAATGCATGCAAAGAGCCCACGTACTGTCCAAAGGAATTAAGTTTCACTTGAACAGTGAAAACACAAAGCAAAAAAAACATGTTCACAATGTGGGATGTGAAGAGAACAAACCTGGGAATGAAAGGAAAACGGCGAGGTTTGAGGGCTTGCTGGCTAGTTGATCAGTGTTGCCTTCTGCGTTAGTTCCCTCCATTTATCCTCTGTTGGTGTTCTTCTTCTAAGTTCCCTCCTCTGCAATCTTTATTCCTCTCTCGTTCTTCTGATTTTCTGCACTTCTTCTTCCCTTATTCTGCAGACCTCATATGCAAGATGATGAGCTGGTGTGGTTGGTAGTGTCACGGTGGAGGCCGATGGTGGTGTCGTGGCTCACGGACAGCAATTCCAAACAGTGGTTACTATGTCAAACGACAGTGTTACTGTTTTTTTGGTGCTTCCCCTTTATCCTCCTGATTTGTTTTCAAGTTTCCTACCCCATTTCAAGCTTTTCCTACCTCTCAGCTTTGGGTTTACTAATGGTTCTCTTTTGTTTGGTTCACTCTCTCTCCTTGATTCTTTCTTTCTCTCTGTTTTTCTCACCCTCTCAAAAAAATAAAAATGCCCCATTTGTAGCTGCTAAGAGTAGTATTTATAGGTGTGGCTTTGCAAGGGAGCGGAGAAGGCGCTGTTGCGCATGAGGAGCAGGGAACACCAGGCGAGGTCTTTAATAGGCGTGGCTTTGCAGGGTGCGCCTACGCTGCTCTCTACTCCTAGGGTTTCGGGCAGCGGCATGCGGGGAGGAGGAAGGAACACTGTTAGCACTATTTTTGTTTATTTTATTTTATTTATAGGGTATCTAAAAATAGGTTACAACATATATGATCAGAAATTATAGTTGGAAATAAAAAAATGAATTTTTTTTTGTATTATTATAAAAGAAATCATCAATAAAATATACTTATTGTTAATGTATGTTAATAAATTTAAAGGTAATATTTAAATTATAACCTAATAAATTGACAACCCCTTCTCTTTTCCTTTTTATTTCTTTCTGTTTTTCTTATATAAAGAAACAACACAAATCACCCTTCTATATTTTTTTTATAAATTAATTTTTTATCATCATAAATTCAGTCATACTAGTGCTCAGTTTATTAACATCTTTATTCTAGTTTTTTTTTTTAAAAACAGATTTGCCATATCAAGTAAATAAAACGATCCATTTTTTAACTTATTTTTAAAATGTTATTTTCTTGATATTTTTATGTAGTATATGCAATTCATTTTTGTGTTTACTTGTTTTATATATTTTTTCATAAAAATTTATTGTATAAATATATGATTTGTGCATGTTAAGATTTATTTGAGATTTAAAAAAATTATATTTGTTTGTTATTTGATGAAATTGAGTTTGATTTTATGACTTAGGTGTTTTATAATGAAATAAATCATGACATATTTAATTGGTAAGTTTCATATTTTATGAATTTTATTGTTAAGTTGGTAATTATGATAAATGTGGAGGAATTTGAATTTTTGCAGAAAATTGATGATGATTTAAAGAAAGTATTAACATAGATTGAATAAGTTTGAATTAAACCAATGATAATTTATTAGTTGAGTATCAATAATTTGTTTAGTTCACATTATTAATTACTACATATTATTATCAATATTCTATATAAATTTCATATATATAATGAATGATCATTCTTGAATGTATCGAGTTTTATTTGAATGGCTAAACAGGATGAATTATTATAATAGAGTTGAAGGTTTTAGTAAATACGCACTATCTAATCTAAAAAGTATTAGTAGATGAGGTATTAAATGTCCATGTAAAGGTCTAAAAATAAAAAATTTATTGATTTAGATGTTACAATTATGCATATTTTATAAAAAAAAGGTTAATGGAGAAATACTTGTATTAGTTTGCACATAGAAAACTATATGTTTTTTATAAGACCACGGTAGAAAATATGATTAGGTTAACTTTCAGTTCTAGCAAGAGCTATAGATGATAATAGTAATCGTTATAAGAGTATGGTTATAAATGCAATGAAAATGAATCAAGGTTATGCAAGTGAATTTTCAATCATAGATGACGAACCATATGTAAACACAACTAGATTTTTTAATCTTTTAAAAAATTATGATAAATCATTATAAGATGAATGCATAAATCATAGTAAATTATAAGTTATCACACAAGTATTCACCATTAAATCAGATCATGGGCTGAAAAAGGTTGACTATGATAGAATCATCGAATGGACGAGAAATATTTTACCTTAAAAGAATAGGCTGAAAGAGAACTTTTATGATGAAACTCCTTGATCTAGGGTACCATAAAATTGACATGTATCCAAAAATTTGATCTAGGATACTATAAAATTGACATGTATCCAAAATTTTGCATGTTGCACTTCCTAGAAAATGTAGATTTGGCCGAATATGGAACCTGTTGACATGTTGGGCATAAACCCAGAACTGACAGGAGAAAGATTCTTGTCACACATAAAAAACTAAGATACTTTACAATCACTAAAAGACTATAAAGATTATTTATATCTCCAAAAACTACTAAGTACATGACATGACATATAAGATGGATGAACTCATTGTCGCACGTCAAAAAATCCGCGTGACATCGGCTGACGATTTTCTTCTTTGACGTTGCGTTTGCTTTGATTGGTTCGTTGGAGTCGTCACCTAGTAATTTATTAAAGACTACTAGAAAACTAGATGTACTGGTCTTGTTAGAGATTCATGGGTAAAGAACTGGTTGTAGTTAGGGAAGATATTACCACACATTCATTCTCACTATATGTTCTTTTTTTTTTTTGTTACACCCATAATATAAATTATACAAATTCAAAAAATAACTAAACAAAAATTATATTAAACACTTTAAGAATTATATAATAACCCCTCAAAACTTCGTAATATTGCTGGAAGCCCTTTTCGGATGGTATGAACAGTACACGCAAACAGTGGCGGTATGTGAATAGTGCACGCAAACATTGCTAGGAAAAATCATGGCCGCAAGAATCACTGGAAAAATGGGTTGGTCTGGCTCTGTTTCTCCTCCCTTTCCCCTCCCTATAGACGGTGAGAAGCTACATCATCTGCAACAAAAAAAAATACACAAACAGTCGATTTTAGCTTTTTCTTTCTTTGTTTTTAAGATCTACATTTTTCCCTTCTTCTTCGGGCAGGTCGATTTGTTATGGCTTTATCTTGTTCTCCTCTATTTTGAGTGGCAGATCGGGTGGCGCTGTAGTGTGCAAAGAGTGACTGTGGATTTGTGGCGGCATTACTGGCTGACAGTGTGGACGACGCTGATGGCTCTATAGGCGTGCTGTTGGACGGTCTTCACCCCCGTCTGTGGTAGCGGCCTATGATGGCTGCCGGTCAGTCGGTTGAAGAAAATCAAAACCAAGTGGGGGCGACTATTTGGTTTGTTTGTTTCTTGAGAGGAGGAAGGAGATAGGGCTACGGTGTGGAGGCCAAAAAGTTCCAAGCCAGGGTTGCTGCAGCTGTTTAAGGAAGAAATGCTGAGTTCGTCCATTACATCAAGTTGATGAAAAACTACATCAGAAAGACCTGAAACTTGGAGGCTTTTAACAGCTTCAAGACCCCTCTCCTTATCTTTAGCCGTTAAAACCACCAGGACCCCTTTAGATGCCACCGCCTGCAAAGCTCTAAACCAGTCCCTTTATTTGCACCCGTAACAACTGCAATCCTGAAATTTCATATATAAAAAAGAAAGGTATTAGAATATGAAAATTGTGGGTATATTTTTCGAGTCAACACATGTTGCAGAGTAGAGGTTTGGTAATGAAGAAGTGCCTTTTGGTTGGAATTACTTCTGCCATTGTTGGCGAGAGCTTCAGATTGTGTGATGCTACCGAGATAATTGTTGGGACAATTTATAGATATCTATAATAGCTAAGAAGATGACAAGTAATAAGAGAGAAGTCACGCATGCTGTGACCCCTTTTGGTTCCCACGTATGCGGTGACCTCCAAATAGCCGACAAGTCCCAAATGTTCACTCTCGAGGCTTGTTCTGTTAGTAATTTCACAACCTCTACATTAGAAATCAGCAATCTGTACATATTTACTTTTTTATTGAAAAGATAACTTACAATATAGTAATTGATTCCTAAAGAAAGCTTGGAATCCTACCCGTGTAAGGAATCCTGCTGGTATAAGGAATCCTGCTTGTATAAATACATGTAAAAATACAGACATCAATAATATAGTTCTAGCAGATTCAATTCTCTTTGTCTCTTAAGTTTTACATGTTCGATGTAGATATTTATCGGTAATACTTAAAAAATTACAGTTGAAAATAAAAAAATGAAAAAAAAATCGTTGTTAATATGAAAGGAAATACTAATAAAATATTTTTTTTTGCTAATACATGTTAGTAAATTTATTGATAATATTTAAGTTATAATATCCCTCCATCTCTCCTCCTTTTTAATTCTTCTTTTTTCTTTTTCTTTTTTGCTAATACATGTTATTTTTTGAATTTTTTATGTAATAGATACAATTTTTTTTATATTTACATATTTTATAAATTCTTTCTATAAAAATTTATTTTAAGATTCACCACATCAAATAAATAAAACTTCAATATTTTTACAGTTACACCCTTAATTCGTCCAATTAAACCTCCTAAAAAATTACTTAAGTTCTTAGATTTTTTTTTTCAATTAACACTTAAATTAACTTTAAAAACTAATTTTCCTTGTAATCAAATCCTTAATAAAATTAATTAAGCCTTTTAAAATTCTTTTTGATTCCTTACCTATCCAAATTTGATTTTTTTACCTCAAATAAAAATATTTTCACCAATGAAACCCTTTGTTAATCTGAATTGGGTTGCGAATTTTGCCAATCTTATATATTTTTATCCTCTAATTTTTTTCACTTGTTATTTTGATCCTTCACTACCAACTTGAACTATCTTCTAAGCTTTCTTCTTATATATTCTCTTGTGTTTTGAATTTAATTTTTTTATTTTTTTTCTTTTCTTGATTTTTTTATAAAGTAAAAAATGGGTAACAACATAAAATATTAAGCAAGGTATCTAGTTTTATAAGAAAATGTGTTAGAGGTCTAAGGGAGCTTTATCAAATATTGGACCATATACTCCAATACTAGATGGATATTAGCATGGATTTTATGCTAGGCTTAGCTCTAACTAATGAAACATGAATTTTATTTTTATTATTATGGATAAATTCTCAAAGATGGTCCATTTCATAGTTTGTTAAAAGACCATAAATGTGTCCCAAATAGCCCACCTTTCCTTAAATAGGGTGATTTGTTTATATGACATTCCTAGGTCTATCATTTAAGTTAGAGATGTAAAGTTTATGAGTAACTTTTGGAAGATATTTTGAGCAAAGATTGAGAACTCAACTGAATTTTAGTGATATATATCATCCTCATACAAATGAGCAAACTATATTGGTTAATCATAGCCTAGAAAACTTGCTCTAGAGTTTAGTAGGAGGCAAGCCAAAACAGTTAGATATGATATTGAAGAAGTAAAATTTGCTTACAATATGTTTCGAAATCATACTACGAAATTAAATTCATTTGAGATTGTCTATGGAAAAAACCCTTCAAAAGTATTGAAGTTGATACACGTTTCTTATATCAAATGACCAAGTATCCAAGCTAATAATACGACAAATTGCTTATATGGTATTTAAGAGCATGTCAATAAGATAATCACTAACATTAATGTCAAGTATAAGACCCTGACTAATACTCATCATATTAGAGTAGTGTTTGAGGTTAGTGATTTAGTATAACAATACTTACTCATGACAGGGTTCTAGTGGGAAATTACAACAAGCTGAAATAAAAGAAGGTAGGACCTTATAAGATGTTGTAAGAAATAAATACTTATACACATTATCTTTCTGTCTATCTGAAAACTTTTAAAGTTTTAATGTTCAACACTTCACACTTTATCCAAAGAAAGAACAAAATTTAAGGATGAGCTCTCTATATTCTAAAAAGAATGATGCAGTCAAACTTTTGAACTTTTAAAACTTGAAAATTCTTATTATTTAGGTATGAATTTGACATAACTAGATAGAAATCTAACCTAAAAAGACTATTTGAATAGCTTAACATATACTTATATATGGACTATAGGGACTATTTAAGGACCAAAAGGAGATATAGTAGCACTAAAGTAGATTAGCAACTTAAAACTATGATAACAAAATATCCAACTTTTAGATCAAACTAAAAAAAATTTAGATGAATCTACATAAAAAAAATTCTCATTGAAACCCACTCTGTCTTTTATTGGACCATTAGATCTCTTAAAATTAGATCTAGAGATTGTAATTGAGGCTAATTTTGTTATTTTTCTATAATTTTTTGGATTTATTATTTTTATTTGGATTTTATTTTATTCTCTTTTCAAGTGTTTCCTAGTAAAGATAAAGAATTATAATTTGCTTAAAGATCATGTAAATCTCTTGAGAATGCAACCACTATATATTTATTTACAAATAAAATAAAATAATGAATTTATGTTTCATGTCTATAATTGTTTTTACTAATTAGAATTTAGGTATTTTCTGTGTTATTATTGTACCATTACCTTTTGCTTATATCACGTGGTGGGGAGTGCTTTTAGAAATATAGAGTTGTGAACATAAAGAACACTTCCAAAACGACAAGTTCCAACTGAGATCGATAAGCATTTGGGTGATATTATCGTTTCTCCAGAATGTCAGTGATGGCCAGTTCTCCATTGAAATAGTTGTTTCTTTAACATGTCAGTGATGGCCACTTCTCAATTGAAACTTGAAGCATCCATCAACTTTACATGGCGAAATATCTCATCTTTAATTAGAAATTCAGGGTGGAGATCTAGAATATGAATAGCTCTCCCCACCTTTATTCTCTTAGGGCATTATATCATTCAATATATTAAACAAAATTTTAGCTCTTTTGACTAAGAATAGCTTTTCATCATAAATTTCTGTCTTTTTATTTTCACTTTCCTTTTGGCTCTTCCCATGAGATTTCCTTTTTGGCCTTGGAAACAATATAAGCTGAAAGAGGGTAGGCCAATGTTTAGTTTCCACTAAATCATTCTTAACAATATCCTCCAGAACTCTTCCACCAGCTTCTCAACCTTTTCTTTTGTGAGGCCATCAGCTGTTAGGTTGGTTGCCATTAATGTGCAACAACCATTGACTATTGCAGCTGGAGTTGTACCAACTATGTGCACCCATCCAAGATGTCAAAGGTTGGCAGCCACCATTGTTGAAGAAGAGCTAGAGTTGGCAGCCACCTTTGTTGAAGAAAAGCCTCCATGAATGCCTATAAATAGAGGCATATGTGAGAGAGCAAAATGAGAGAAAGAAAAGAGTCAAAGATGTGAGAAATGTAGGAGAGAGTGGGCTGCCATTGCAGCACTAAAAAGAAAGAAATAGAGTGAGGTTGAGAGTTGTGAAAGAGGGAATGATTCCTCCTCCTCTATTGTTGTAAATCTTGTACTCTTCCTATATAATGCAATGGTTTTTCCCGTGGATGTAGGCGGTTTTGCCGAACCACGTTAAATATTGTGTCAGTGTGCTTTGCCTCCTATAAGCAAATATCAGTACATCACCGGTCGGAATTTCCAATATCAGCGTCACCTAGCTCCTTTTGGCTTTTTTCAAGGAATAAACTGAAAGAGAAAACAAATTTTGACAATTCCTTGTTGAAATATCAAGTTGTCAAGATAAGAACACTTCCAAAACAGCAACATCCAACTGAAATGGGCATTCAAGTGATAGGTTGCTTAAATACAATCCAGAAGAAAATTAAAATGTAAACTACATCAGAAAAACCTGAAACTTTGAGGATCTTGACAGCTTCAAGACCCCTCTCCTCATCTCTAGCTGTTAAAACCACCAGGACCCCTTTAGATGCTAGCTGCCTGCAAATCTCTAAACCAATCTCTTTATTTGCACCCGTAACGACTGCAATCCTGAAATTTCATATAAAAAGAAAAGAAAGAAAGGTATTAGAATATGAAGTTTGTGAGTATATTGTTTGAGTCAACACATGTTGCAGAGGAGAGGTTTCGTAATAAAGAAGTGCCTTTTGGTTGGAAGTACTTCTGCCATTGTTGACGAGAGCTTCAGATTGTGTGATGCTACCGGGATAATTGTTGGGACAATTTATAGATATCCATAATAGCTAAGAAGATGACAAGTAACAAGAGAGAGGTCACGTAAGCTATGACCACTTTTGGTTCCCACGTATGCGGTGACCTCAAGAGAGCCAAGGAGTCCCAAATGTTCGCACACGCAAGATTGTTCGATGCAGATATTTGGCGGTAATACTTATAAAATTACAGTTGAAAATAAAAGGATGACCGAAAAAAAATTTGTTATCATTATAAAAACAATCACCAACAAAATATTTTGTTATACTTGTTGCTAATACATGTTAGTAAATTTAAAGACAATATTTAAATTATAACCTCATAAACAATCCCCTTTCTGTTTTCCTATTTATTTCTTCTTTTTCTTTTTTTTTTCATTTAAAAAATAGCACGCATCACCCTTTTATATTTTGTCAAAAATTAAATTTTTATTATTATAAATTTAACCACCCGAACACTTATTTTATTAGCATTTATGTTCTAGTTTAATTTTTTTTTTAAATTCATCACATCAAATAAACAAGACTATTTATTTTTTTAATCTATTTTTAAAATATTATTTTCTTGGTATTTTTATATAGTATATATAATTTATTTTTATGTTTACTTATTTTTATAGATTCTTCCAATAGAAATTTGTTTTAAGATTCCCCACATCAAATAAGTATAACTTCAATATTTTTATAATTAGACCCCTGATTCATCCAATTAAACCTCCTAAAAAATCAATTAAGTTCTTAGATTTTAATTTTTTTTAATTAATATCTAAATTGACTTTAAAAATTGATTTTCCTTGCAATCAAGTCCTCAATAAGATTAATTAAGCCTTTTAAAATTCTTTTTGATTCCTTACCTATCCAAATTTGATTTCTTTATCTCAAATAAAAATATTTTCACTAATGGAACCCTTTGTCAATTTGAATTGAGTTACTAATTTTGTTAATCTTATACATTTTTGTCCTTAAACTTTTTCACTTGTTATTTTGATCCTTCACTCCCAACTTAGACAATCTAAAGCTTTTTTATATATATATATCCTCTTGTGTTTTGAATTTCTATTTCTATTTTTTTTCTTGATTTTTCTTTAAAGTTAAAAGTGAGAAACAACATAAACTATTAGGCTAGGTATTTAGTTTTACGAGGAAATGTGTTAGAGGTTTATGGGAGCCTTATTAAATGTTGGACCATATACTCCAATATTAGCTAGATATTAGTATGGATCTTATGTTGGGCTTAGCCTATAACTAATGAACCATGAATTTTATTTTTATTATTATGAATAAATTCTCAAAGATGGCCGATTTTATAATTTGTTGAAAGACCATAAATGTGTCCTTGATAGCCCACCTTTCCTTCAATGGTGTGGTTTTTTTACGTGATATTTTTAGGTTTATAACTTCAGATAAAGATGTGAAGTTTATAAATAACTTTTCAAAGATCTTTTGAGAAAAGCTCAACTGCACTTTAGTGGTATATATCATCCTCATACAGATAAGCAAATTAAGTTGGTTAACCATAGCTTCGACAACTTGTTTTGGAGTTTAGTGGGAGGCAAGTCAAAACAATTGGATATGACATTGTCACAAGTAAAATTTGCTTATAATGTATCTCAAAATCATACTACCCAATTCAATTCATTTGAGATTGTCTATGAGAAAAACCCTTCAAGAGTATTGAAGTTGATGCATGTTCTTCATATCGAATGACTAAGCATCCAAACTAACAATATGCCAAGTATAAAGCCCTGACTAGTACTCATCATATAAGAGTGGTGTTTGAGGTTAGTAATTTAGTATAGTAGTACGTCCTCGTGACAGGATTCTAGTGGGCAAGTATAACATGCTGAAATAAATGAAGGTATGACCTTGTAAGGTGTTGTAAAAGATAAATGCTTATAAACCTTGCCTTCCTATCCATCTGCAAACTTTTGATGTTTTTAATGTTGAACACTTGATACCTTATTTAGAAAAAGAACAAAATTTGAGGATGGGCTCTCTTTATCCTGGGGAGAATAATGCAACCGAGGCTTGTAAAAGCTGAAGATTCTTAGCATTTGGGTGTGGATCTTACATAACTAGATGGTGATCTAATCTAAAAGGACCATTTCAATTGCCTAACATATACTTATACATGGACTATTGAACCATTTGAGTATCAAAAGGAGGTATAATAACATTAGAGTAGGTTAGAAGTTTAAAACTATTATAACAAGATATCCAACTTCTAAATCAAACTAAAAATTTTTTGGGTGAATTTACAAGAAAAAATTTTCTATTGAAAGCCATTTTGTCATTTATTAGACCATTAAATCTCTCAAAATTAGATATAGAAGTTGTTGTTGATGCTAATTTTATTATATTTTTATGATTTTTTGGATTTATTATTTTTATTTAGATTTTATTTTAATCTTCTTTAAGTTGTTTTTTAGTAGAGGTAGAGATTTATCATTTGTTTAAAGGTCTTGTAACTCTTTTGAGGATGCAACTACTATATATTTATTTTAAAAATATAATAAAATTATGAATCTATATTTCATATCTATAATTGTTTTTACTAATTAGAATTTATGTATTTTCTATTTTATTATTGCACCATTACCTTTTACTTATATCACGTGGTGGGGAGTGCTTTTAGAAATATAGAGTTGTGAAGATAAAGAACACTTCCAAAACAGTAAGTTCCAACTGAGATCGATAAGCACTCGGGTGATATTATCGTTTCTCCAGAATAGAGAAGAAATAGTTGTTTCTTTGACATGCCAGTGATGCCCAGTACTCAATTGAAACTTTAAGCATCCATCAACTTTCACTTTGATTGTATTTTTTTATTGTAATAGTTTTTATAATTGAGATTTAAAAAAATATATTTTATAAAAAATATTTTTAATTGGAATTGGTTTGATATTTATATATATTTAATTAAAATTATAGTTAAATAAAAAGTAGTTTAATGTGTTTAGTTAAGAGTATTTTTTAAATGAAGGTTATAAAATAAATAATATATATATATATATTAATGGTTTTAAATTTAAATATTATGGATTTAACTGTTATTATTATATTATAAAATAAATAATACTTTATATAAAATATTTTTTATTGTTCTATTAAACTATCTATAATTTCATTACAT
>NW_011499876.1:1723053-1737726 GCF_000495115.2 Populus euphratica | reverse complement strand
AAACAACGTGGCTTAAATATTATTAGGAATAAAATTAAGATTAAAGTACAAATAAATTTAATTCACCTTAAACTATTTTTTAAAAAAATTATTGTTTACATTCACGTAAACAGTGCTAGTGAAATCAATTAACTGCACTGGTTTTTTTGAAAAAAACTGTTAATTAACTGGTTTTTCAAGAGAAAAATGTTTATGTACATTGTGAGTGAATTAAAATTCACTAGAAATTCAGCGTGGAGATCTAGAATATGAATAGCTCTCCCCACCTTTATTCTCTTAGGGCATTATATCATTCAATATATTAAACAAAATTTTAGCTCTTTTGACTAAGAATAGCTCTCCGTCATAAAAATATTGTTTTAGCTCTTCAAAGTGCCTTTAAAGCTATAAAAATAAAGGGATGAAACTCAAATTTCTTTGTCTTTTTATTTTCACTTTCCTTTTTGGCTCTTCCCATGAGATTTCCTACACAGTATTTGGAACAATATAAGCTGAAAAAGGGTAGGCCAATGTTTGGTTTCCACTAAATCATTCTTAACAATATCCTCCAGAACTCTTCCACTAGCTTCTCAACCTTTTCTTCAGTGAGGCCATCAGCATCACCTAGCTCCTTTTGGCTTTTTTCGAGGAATAAACTGGAGGAGAAAACAAATTTTGATAATTCCTCATTGAAATATTGAGTTGTCAAGATAAGCACGCTTCCACAACTGCAAATTCCAACTGAAATGGGCATTCAAGTGATAGGTTGCTTAAATACAATCCAGAAGAAAATTAAAATGATTAAAAGAGAAATAATTGCTTCTTTTATATACCAGTCAATTAAAACTCGAAGCATACATCAACTTTGTGTGGTGAAATATCCCATCATTTATAAAACTTTCGCGCGGAGATATAGGATAAGAATAGCTCTCCCCACCTTTATTCTCTTAGTACATAACATGCATACACCGCAAGTACATTGGTCGATATCATTCAAAAAGTTGACATTTCTGTCTGAAAAAAGAAGCAGCCAGAAGGGCGCTGATGATCAGGCATCAGAGCCAGCATAACAGGACCTCGTGCAGCTTCTTCAGTAGTGAAAATCCCAGTGCTATCATTGATGTCTGTGCTAGTAAAACCTGGACAGACTGCGTTGGTTGCAATTTTGGGGTACTTCTTCGCCAAAATCCTTGTGTAGGCATTAAGAGCAGCCTTGGACACTATATAAGCTGAAAAAAGGGTAGGCCAACGTTTGGTTTCCACTAAATCACTCTTAACATCCTCCAGGAAATCTTCCACCAGCTTCTCAACCTTTTCTTCTGTAACGACATCAACATCACCTAGCTCCTTTTTGGCTTTTTCATTAGGAATAAACTGCAGGAGAAACAAATTTCGGTCGTGAACTTATCCATATATATGTATGCTGATTGGAATATGATAATGAAACTATGTCTACTGCCTGAAAGAGATGGATATGGCGTGTTTACCTTAAGCTTCCCCAGGGTGGAGGAGACATTGACTATTCTTGCAGAACTGGATTGCTCAAGGATAGGAATTAACGCTTCAGTTAGGTGTTTGGTTCCGTAATAATTAGTTCTCAGGCAACTGACTGTTATTTCATAAGTTTGGTTCACAAATTTTTTTTGTGGTACAGCATTTGGACCTGTAATCTGATCAATACTCCAATACAGAAAAACGTTAGAAATTGAAAACATATACTTGTCTTTTCTTTATTTCTTTAATTATAATCGTTATCAACGACATTTATAAGATCATATCACTTTGAGAGACTTACATCTTCAACAGTATATCTAAAGTTCTTCCTGTCTTCTGCTTTAACTCCGCTTCCAAGAACGCCTGCATTGTTCACCGTTTGCGGTTGCCTAAACATATTAGAATCTGTAGACAAGTTACAGTCACAATATACATTTATCAAGACGAAAGAACTCTTTGGAAGGAAATGAGTGTATTACTAATATATCAAGCCTTCCGAATTGGTTTCTGATGAAATTGGCCAAGGAAGCAATACTGAGATCGTCCACCACATCAAGTTGATGCAAAACTACATCAGAAAAACCTGAAACTTTGAGGCTCTTGACAGCTTCAAGACCCCTCTCCTCATCTCTAGCTGTTAAAACCACCAGGACCCCTTTAGATGCCAGCTGCCTGCAAATCTCTAAACCAATCCCTTTATTTGCACCCGTAACGACTGCAATCCTGAAATTTCATATAATAAAAAGAAAGGTATTAGAATATGAAGTTTGTGAGTATATTTTTCGAGTCAACACATGTTGCAGAGGAGAGGTTTCGTAATAAAGAAGTGCCTTTTGGTTGGAAGTACTTCTGCCATTGTTGGCGAGAGCTTCAGATTGTGTGATGCTAGCGAGATAATTGTTGGGACAATTTATAGACATCCATAATAACTAAGAAGATGACAAGTAATAAGAGGGTGGTCACATACGCATGCTATGACCACTTTCGGTTCCCACGTATGCGGTGACCTCAAGAGAGGCAAAAAGTCCCAAATGTTCCCTGACGCACGATTTTTCGATGTAGACATTTGTTGGTATATATATAATCAGAAATTATAGTTGGAAATAAAAAAAATGAAATTTTTTTTTGGTATTATTATAAAAAAAATCATCAACAAAATATACTTATTACTACTAATGTATGTTAGTAAATTTAAAGGTAATATTTAAATTATAACCTAATAAATTAACAACCCCCTCTCTTTTCCTTTTTATTTCTTTCTATTTTTCTTATATAAAGAAACAACACAATCACCCTTCTGTAATTTTTTACAAATTAATTTTTTATCATCATAAATTCAATCATCCTAGTGCTTAGTTTATTATCATCTTTATTCTAGTTTTTTTTTTAAAGATTCGCCGCATCAAGTAAATAAAACGATCCATTTTTTAACTTATTTTTAAAATGTTATTTTCTTGATATTTTTATGTAGTATATGCAATTTGTTTTTGTGTTTACTTGTTTTATATATTTTTTCCATAAAAATTTGTTGTATAAATATATGATTTGTGCATGTTAGGATTTATTTGAGATTTAAAAAAATTATATTTGTTTGTTATTTGATGAAATTGAGTTTGATTTTATGACTTAGGTGTTTTATAATGAAATAAATTATGACATATTTAATTGGTAAGTTTCATATTTTGTGAATTTTATTGTTAAGTTGGTAATTATGATAAATGTGGAGGAATAATTTTTGTAGAAAATTGATGATGATTTAAAGGTACTATTAACATAGATGGAATAAGTTTGAATTAAACCAATGATAATTTATTAGTTGAGTATCAATAATTTGTTTAGTTCACATTATTAATTACTACATATTATTATCAATATTCTATATAAATTTCATATATATAATGAATGATCATTCTTGAATGTATCGAGTTTTACCTGAATGGCTAAGTGGGATGAATTATTATAATGGAGTTGAAGGTTTTAGTAAATACGCACTATCTAATCTAAAAAATATTAGTGGATGAGGTATTAAATGTCCATGTAAAGGTCTAAAAATAAAAAATTTCTTGATTTAGATGTTACAATTATGCATCTTTTATAGAAAGGGTTAATGGAGAAATACTTGTATTAGTTTACACATAGAGAACTAAATGTTTCTTATGAGATCATGGTAGAAAATATGATTGGGTTAACTTTTAGTTCTAGCAAGAGCTATAGATGATAATAGTAATCATTATAGGAGTATGGCTATAAATGCAATGAGAATGAATCAAGGTTATGCAAGTGAATTTTCAATCATAGATGAAGAACCAAATATAGACACAACCAGGTTTTTTAATTTTTTAAAAAATTATGATAAATATTTATAAGATGGATACATAAATCATATTAAATTATCAGTTATCGCACATGTATTCACCATTAAATTAGATCACGGACTGAAAAAGGTTGACTATAATAGAATTATCAAATGGACGAGAAATATTTTACCTTAAAGTAATAGCTAAAAGAGAACTTTTATTATGAAACTCCTTGATCTAGGATACTATAAAATTGACATGTGTCCAAAATTTTGCATGCTGCACTTCCTAGAAAATGTAGATTTGGCCGAATACGGAACCTGTTGACGTGTTGGGCATAAACCCAGAACTAACAGGAGAAAGACTTTTGTCACACATAGAAAACTAAGATACTTTACAATCATTGACAGATTAAAAAGATTATTTATATCTCCAAAAACTACTAAGTACATGACATGACATATGAGATGGATGAAGTCATAATGCGCGCACATTTTCAATGGCAAAGCCTAGAAACAATTTAATAATGGTCATCCTTAATTTTCAATGGAACCACGAAATGTGGATGTTGGGTTGTGTGAAATATGTCGACAAACTTAGTCTGTCAGTAATAACATCAATAATTATTTAAAAAAAAATTTAAAAAAAAATTCTATTTAACAAAAGTCCAAAATAACTAAAATAAATTAAATTGATATAAATCAACACTTAATAGTAATACTCAAGAACTGAGTTGCTTGGAAAAAAGAAGAAAATCAACTCAAACAGATTTGCAACAAATAAATAACACAAAAAAATATAAAACAATAGCAACAAATAAATAAATCAACTAATTTTTTTCACCTAACCTAGAAATCCTATTCTAGAACCCATAATCCAACAAAAAAATAAATTAACAACTAAAATAAATTCAACTAAAATCCAACAAAATTGATCTTATATGAAAAACAAATCCTACAATAACATTCATGTAATTATTAAAAATAAAAAATAAATATAATGAATAAAACATATATAAAATAAAATTTTTACCTTAATTTAACTGTGAGTGAAGTTAAGAAAAGAGAAGAAAATAAGAGGAGAAAATATACCGTGTGTGCGTGTGTGGATGAGGAGAGAAGAGAAAAGAAAAGGTTGATGAGAGAAGAAAAAGACAAAAAAAATGTTGGTGTTTTTATAAAAGAAAAAGAAATAGAAATAGAAACGTGGCTATTATAAAATGAGAGATTTTAGTTTTTTAATTGAGGTATTTTATTAATATTTTTAATTATTTTCACAGTGTTTCCTTACGTGCACGTACTGTGCTTTTGTTCACTGCATTGATTGTAATCTCTTAGCTATATGTAATTATCAGGCATTCGAAAGCAAAGGTTTATATACTTATCCTGTTACGAATTTTTCATGTACTAGGATTAGCGTGTGTATATATATGCACTTGCAAATTCCAACTGAAATGGGCATTCAGGTGAAATCGTTGCTTAAATACAATCCAAAACAGAGAAGAAGAAATGATTTATAGAGAATAACTAATTGATTCTTTTACATATCAGTGATGGCCCGTCCCCCATCTTTATTCTCTTAGTACATAACATGCATACACTGCAAGTACATTGGTTTATATTCAAAAGTTGACATTTCTGTCTGAAAAAAAAAGCAGCCAAAAGGGCACTAATGATCAGGCATCAGAGCCAGCATAGCAGGATCTCGTGCAGCTTCTTCAGTAGTTACGCTTCCAGTGTTATAATTAAAGTCCGAGCAAGTAAAACGAGGACAAACTTCATTGATTGCGATTTTGGGATACTTCTTCGCCAAAGTCCTTGTGTAGGCATTTTGAGCAGCCATGGACATAATATAAGCTGAAAAAAGGGTAGGCCAATGTTTGGTTTCCACTAAATCATTCTTAAGATCCTCCAGGAACTCTTCCACCAGCTCCTCAACTTTTTCTTCTGTGAGGCCATCAACCATCACCTAGCATCTTTTTGGTTTTTTCATTAGGAAATTAGGAATAAACTGCAGGAGAAACAAATTTTGGTAGTGAACTTTTCCATATATATATGTATGCTGATTGGAATATGATAATGAAACTATATCTACTGCCTGAAAGAGATGGATATATATGGCGTGTTTACCTTTAGCTTCCCGAAGGAGGAGGAGACATTGACTATTCTTGCAGAATTGGATTGTTCAAGGATAGGAATTAATGCTTCAGTTAGCTGCTTGATTCCAAAATAATTTGTTCTCAGGCAACTAATTGACATTTCATAAGTTTGCTTCATAAGTTTTCTTTGCGATGCAGCATTTACACCTATAATCTGATCAATAATCCAATAAAGCAAAACGTTAGAGATTGAAAACATATATACCTGTATTTTTTTTCCAAGTTCAGAATTCCATTATCATCAATGTCAACGAAATTTATAAGAAGATAGTATTACTTTGAGAGACTTACATCTTCAACACCTAATCTTAACTTCTTCCAGTCATCTTCTTTAATTTCTGTTCCAGCAATGCCTGCATTGTTCACCTGTCGCGGTTTCCTAAACATATTAGAATTTGTAGACCAGTGCCAGGAACACATAAATTTATTAAGAAGTAAAGAACTACTTGGAAGCAATAGAGAACATTACCAATATATCAAGCCTTCCGAATTGGTTTCTGATGAAATTGGCCAAGGAAGCGATACTGAGATCGTCCACCACATCAAGTTGATGAAAAACTACATCAGAAAAACCTGAAACTTTGAGGCTTTTGACAGCTTCAAGACCCCTCTCCTCATCTCTAGCTGTTAAAACCACCAGGACCCCTTTAGATGCCAGCTGCCTGCAAATCTCTAAACCAATCCCTTTATTTGCACCCGTAACGACTGCAATCCTGAAATTTCATACAAAAAAAAAGGTATTAGCATATGAAGTTTGTGAGTGTATTTTTCGAGTCAACACATGTTGCAGAGGAGAGGTTTCGTAATAAAGAAGTGCCTTTTGGTTGGAAGTACTTCTGCCATTGTTGGCGAGAGCTTCAGATTGTGTGATGCTACCGGGATAATTGTTGGGACAATTTATAGATATCCATAATAGCTAAGAAGATGACAAGTAAGAAGAGAGAAGTCACGTATGTTGTGACCCCTTTTGGTTCCCACGTATGCAGTGACCTCCAAATAGCCAAAAAGTCCAAAATGTTCACTCACGAGGCTTGTTCAATGTAGATATTTGTCGGTAATACTTAAAAAATTACAGGTGAAAATAAAAAGACGACAAAAAAAATTGTCATTATTATGGAAGGAATTACCAATAAAATATATTTGTTGCTAATATATATTAATAAATTTATTAATAATATTTAAGTTATAATATGATAAATTACCCCTCCACCTTTCCTCCTCTTTAGCCCTTCTTTTTCTTCTTTTATTTTTATAAAAATTAAACTTTTATCATTACAAATTCAGGTACTCCAATATTTACTTTATTAGTATTTCTATTCTAATTTGTTTTTTAAATTTTACCATATCAGGTAAGTAAAAATATATATTTTTTAACCTATTTTTAAATATTATTTTTTGATATTTTTATGTAATATATATATATATATATAGTTTATTTTTTTATGTTTACTTGTTTTACAAATTCTTTCCATAGAAATTTATTTTAAGATTCGCCACATCAAATAAATAAAACTTTAATATTCTTACAGTTAGACCCCTATTCATCAAATTAAACCTCCTAAAAAATCAATTAAGTCCTCAGATTTTAATTAATTAACACCTAAATTGATTTTAAAAACTGATTTTCCTTTCAATTAAGTTCTTAATAAGATTAATTAAGTCTTTCAAAATTCTTTTTTATTTCTTACCTATCTAAATTTGATTTCTTTACCTCAAATAAAAATATTTTCACCAATGAAACCCTTTGTTAATTTAAATAGGGTTGCCAATTTCGCTAATCTTATATATTTTTATTTTATAATTTTTTCACTTGTTATTTTGATCTTTCACCACCAACTTCGACAATCTTCTAAGCTTTCTTCTTATATATCCTTTTGTGTTTCGGATTTTTTTTCTATTTTCTTGATTTTTTTATAAAGTTAAAAGTAGGTAATAACATAAAATATTAGGCTAGGCATCTAGTTTTATGAGAAAACATGTTAGAGGTCTAAGAGAGCCTTATCAAATGTTGGACCATATACTCCAATACTAGATGGATATTAGTATGGATTTTATGTTAAGCTTAGCTTGTAACTAATGAACCATGAATTTTATTTTTATTATTGTGAATAAATTCTCAAAGATGCCCATTGCATAGTTTGTTAGAAGACCATGAATGTGTCCCATATAGCCCACATTTCCTTCAATAAGGTGGTTTGTTTATATGACATTCTTAAATCTATCACTTAAGATAAAGATGTGAAGTTTATGGATAACTTTTGGAAGATTTTCTAAACAAAGATTGAGAACTCAACTGAACTTTAATGGTATATATCATCCTCATACAGATAAGCAAACTATGCTGGTTAATCATAGCCTTGACAACTTGTTGTAGAGTTTAGTAGGAGGCAAGCCAAAAAAATTAGATATGACATTGCTGCAAGTAAAATTTGCTTATAATATGTCTCAAAATCATACTACCCAAATAAATTCATTTGAGATTGTTTATGGAAAAAACCTTTTAAGAGTATTGAAGTTGATGCATGTTTCTTATATCAAATGACCTAGTATTTAAGCTAACAATATAACAGATTACTTGTATAGTATTCAAGAGCAAGTTAACAAGATAATTACTAATAATAATGTCAAATATAAGATCCTGACTAATACTAATTACTAATAATAATGTCAAATATAAGATCCTGACTAATACTCATCATATGAGAGTAGTGTTTGAGGTTAGTGATTTAGTATAGCAATACTTACTCGTGACAGAGTTCTAGTGGGCAAGTACAACAAACTGAAATAAATGAAGGTAGGACCTCATAAGATGTTGTAAAAGATAAATTCTTATACACACTGCCTTTCTATCTATCTAAATTTTTTTGAAGTTTTAATGTTCAACACTTGACACCTTATCCAGAGGATAAACAAAATTTGAGGATGAGCTCTCTCTATCTTAGAAAGAATGATGCAGTTGAACTTGTAAAAGCTGAAAATTCTTAGCATTTAGGTGTGAGTCTGACATAACTAAATAAAAATTTGATTTAGAAAGACTATTTGAATAGCCTAACATATACTTATTTATGGACTATTAGGCTCATTTAAGGACCAAAAGGAGGTATAGTAGCACTAAAATAGATTAGCAACTTAAAACTATGATAACAAGATATCCAACTTTTAAATCAAATTAAAAAAATTTCAGGTGAATCTGAAAAAAAAAATTTCTATTGAAAGCCATTCTGTCTCTTATTGGACCATTAGATCTCTCAAAATTAGATCTAAAAATTGTTATTAAGACTAATTTTGTTATTTTTTCTATGATTTTTTGGATTTATTATTTTTATTTGGATTTTATTTTAATCTCCTTTGAGTTGTTTTCTAGTAGAGATAAAGACTTATAATTTGCTTAAAGGTATTGGAAATCTCTTGAGAATGCAACCACTATATATTTATTTAAAAAATAAAATAAAATAATAAATTTATGTTTCATATCTATAATTGTTTTTACTAATTAGAATTTATATATTTTCTATGTTATTATTGTACCATTACTGTTTGCTTATATCACGTGGTGGGGAGTGCTTTCAGAAATATAGAGTTGTGAAGATAAACACTTCCAAAACGGCAAGTTCCAACTGAGATCGATAAGCATTCAGGTGATATTATCGTTGCTCCAGAGTAGAAGAAATAATTGTTTCTTTGACATGTCAGTGATGGCTAGTTCTCAATTGAAACTTGAAGCATCCATCAACTTTAAACGGCAAAATATCCCATCTTTAATTAGAAATTCAGCGTGGAGATACAGAATATGAATTGCTCTCCCCACCTTTATTCTCTTAGGGCATTATATCATTCAATACATTAAACAAAATGTTAGCTCTTTTGACAAAGAACAACTCTCCAACATAAAATTCTGTCTTTTTATTTTCACCTTCCTTTTGGCTATTCCCATGAGATTTCCTATACAGCCTTGGAAACAATGTAAGCTGAAAGAGGGTAAGCCAATGTTTCGTTTCCACTAAATCATTCTGAACAATATCCTCCAGAACTCTTCCACCAGCTTCTCAACCTTTTTTTTAGTGAGGCCATCAGCATCACCTAGCTCCTTTTGGCTTTTTTCGAGGAATAAACTGAAGGAGAAAACAAATTTTGACAATTCCTTGTTGAAATATCTAGTTGTCAAGATAAGAATGTTGGTGGGAGAAACCACTTGTGGTGGCTTTGAAACACTCGGAGGGGATAAAACACACTCTTTTATTTCAAGAACAACAAGCTTACAATAATGAAAAGCTTACAATAACAACCCCTCTTTCTTTCTCTCTTTCTCTCTAGTGTTTCTCTCAATCTCTCCACACATAATTGCATACACTTAGCTACCTATTTATACACGAATTCAAAACAAGAAAATTCAACCTTCAAGTGTGAAGGCGGTTGTGGCCGACGGTGTGAAAGTGGCCGGCGGCTAGTGGCTGGCGGCTGGACGGTTGGGCGGTGACAGCTGGTGGTTGCCTTTCTTGACCTTCTAGATTGAGTTTTATTTCAACAAATCTCCCCCTTAAACTCAATCGAGGGATGTCATTTCAAGCATGAATTTCAATCTGATAAATACTTCTCTTTTCAATGGTTTGGTAAAGATATCTGCAACTTGATCATCTGTCTTGCAGGATATCAGCTCGACTTCTTTATTCTTTACATGCTCTCGGATGAAGTGATGACGTGTATCAATATGTTTACTTCTTTCATGATACACCGGGTTCTTTGCCAATGCAATCACTGATCGATTATCGATATAAATCTCTGTAGGATTTTCTTGGGGAAATCCCAAAAACTTCAGCAAATTCCTTAACCATATTAAATGGCATACAGCTAAGTTGGCAGCAACATACTCAGCTTCACAACTTGATAACGTGACAATCGATTGCTTCTTAGATGACCATGTGAAAGATGTATCTCCTATGAAAAATACAAACCCTGTTGTACTTTTTCTTTCATCCAGATCTCTACCCCAATCACTATCCGAGTAGCCAGTAAGATTAAAATTTGTACTTGAGGTATAAAACATACCTTCATTTATTGTGCCTTTGATGTAGCGAAGAATTCTCTTGGCTGCATTCAAATGAGACTGGTCTGGCTTCTCCATATATCTGTTGATCAATCCGACTCCATAGAGTATATCTGGTCTGGTACATGTCAAGTACCTTAAGCTTCCTACTAAGCTTTTGAAGTAAGTTGGATCAACATTTCCAACTTTACTTTTCCTCAATTCCACTCCATTCTCAACTAGAGTTGATACCAGATTGCAGCTTTCCATCTTGAACCTTTCAAGAATATCTTTGGCATAATCGCTTTGGGATACAAAAATCCCTTCTTCTTTCTGCACCACTTCTAAGCCAAGAAAATGTGTCATCAGACCAATGTCTGTCATCTCAAACTCTTGTACCATGCTTTTCTTGAAGTCTTCGAACATGGTAGGATTGTTGCCGGTGAATATCAAGTCATCAACATATAGGCACACAAATAATATGCTGCCATCTGCTTCTTTCTTCACATAAATTGCATGTTCATATGGACATTTTTTAAATCCATTGTCTTGAAAATACCTGTCAATTCTAGTATTCCAAGCACGCGGAGCTTTCTTCAAACCGTAGATCTCTTCTTCAACTTGTATACTTTGCCTTCATTTTCAGCATCAATGTATCCAAGTGGTTGTTCAACATAGATCTCTTCTTCTAGGAAGCCATTCAGAAATGCTGACTTCACGTCGAGTTGATAGATCTTCCATCTATGTTGTGCTGCCAGTGAGATCATCAGTCTGATTGTCTCTAGTCGGGCTACTGGAGCAAACACTTCTCCATAGTCAATGCCTTCTCTCTGTTTGTAGCCTTTCGCCACTAATCTTGCTTTGTATCTTTGCACTTCTCCTTTTGCATTCTTCTTTTTCTTGTAGACCCATTTGACACTTATTGCTTTCTTGTTTTTTGGTTGATAAGTCAGCTTCCACGTATCATTCTTCTCAATGGCATGTATTTCTTCATCCATTGCTTTTATCCACTTCTCTTCTGTGATAGCTTCATTGAAGCTAAGTGGGTCACTATCTGCAAAGAAATAAAATAAAGTTGTATCTTTCATAACTTGAGTGGCGTCATACAACTATTCTAGATTTCTCATCCTTCTTGGTCCTTCTGATGAGGATGCTGATGATGGTTCTGATGATGATGGTGTTGATGATGATTCAGATGTGTTTCTCCTGTTGAATACAGGAAATCTGTGTACCGGACTTTGTGGCTCATCTTCTGGTACTATTGGACCTTCTGCAAGTACTGTTGGTACTTCTTCATCTTCAAGGATCAAATCAGTGCTAATCCATTTAACTGCTTCTTGGTCATCATTCCATTGCTAAGTTTTATCTTCTTCAAAGATAACATCTCTACTCATAATTACCTTCTTGGTGATGGGATTATACAGCTTGTATCCCATCTTTCTCTCACCGTATCCGACAAATATGCATTTCTCGCTTTTATCATCAAGTTTGGTCCTTCTTGCATCTGGGATCTTTGCATATGCCACACAACCAAAGACTCGAAGATGAGTAACACTTGGTTTGTGACCACTCCATGCTTCTTGTGGAGTGACAGCTTGCAAACTTCTGGTTGGCCAACGGGTCAGCAAATATATTGCACATGATACAGCTTCAATCCAGTATTGCTTGGGCAGCTTCTTTTCTTTGAGTCGACTTATTGTCATATCAAGAATTGTTCGATTATCCTTATATCCATAATACAGGCACTTATTGGCATCTTTCATGCCAGTCCAGCGTATTGTTCAAGCCCACGTCCACGCATTTCCAGCTTAAATATTAATCTCCAAATTAATTAATACTCCTATAATATTATTTTTCATCCAATAATAAAAGTGTTTTTAACTAGTTTTCACATTAATTAATTTAGATTAAATTCATGCCCGGTTTTAAAAACATATATATATATATATATATATATAATAAAATAGATTTAATTAAGACCCTCGTGTAGCTATCACTCGGAGGACGCTTCCAACGCCAAGTGCTCAAATATTCCAAAGCTATGAATCTTTACATCTTTCCTTGTCACCTACATACTCACGGCTTTATGTGTAAAAGGGCATTGATTAATTACAACATTCAGCTCGATCTTAATTGCCATGAAAAACAAAGATATCATGATTCAGAGCTAGGCATTAGCTTAGCAAATTAATATCTAGCAATAGCAAGAACAAGAAGGCAATTAAATCCACCAAACTGATATCATGTGGCTCTTTGGATTCTCCACCAAACATCCAAGAAATCTGTGGATAATTGGAGCCATATCCCTAGTAATCCTTGTAATCACAGCCTTGAGGAGATATTTCATGCACCTTGATCATAAAAAAGCAAGTGATGATCGTGATCATCGCTGCACTGCTGCTGTCCAAGTTACAGGAAGAGTAGTAGAGCAAGAAGAAGTGGTTACCAAGTGGTGCCCCGGTGTCATACGGACTTACGCACTCGAGGAGTTGAAGATGGCGACAAGGGATTTTCGAATTCGGATAGGGGTTGGAGCTACTTCTTTTGTTTATCTTGCAGATCTTGGGGATGGACGATTCGGGGCCGTGAAGAGAGTGATGGAGGATAGAGGTGGGAGCAAGAAGATATTCTTGGATGAAGTCTCAGTCTTGTTACGGATTTCTCATCCAAATTTAGCCAGGTTGATGGGTTTCTGCTTGGAAAAAGGTATGCCAACTCTTCTTAATTTTATATATTCTTCTTCAACCTTTCATCACTTCAGTTTATTAATCACGTATATGCATGCCAGTTGATTATTCTTGGAAAAACGTTGGTTTGATGAATCCTAGGGTTCGTATAGGTCCCACGAGTGTGTCACTGCAAGGGTTAGACAACAACTTACAGATTTAGCCCTACTCTCCCAAGGATCATTTTACATCCCAAGATTAAGAGGCAAACAAATGTTCCAAATCCAAAAACTAGGCGAACTAACACTAATTTAACGGGTCTCTGCAGGAGAACAACTTCTTCTACTAGAGTATGTCCCAAACAAGACTCTCTTTGACAGGATCCATACTTACCATGGCCAATCCTCGGGTATTCTTTCATGGTCTAGCCGCTTAAGCATTGCACTTGACATTGCTCGAGCGCTCGATTACCTCCACTCGCGAGCTGATCCAACCATCATTCACAGGGATGTCAAGTCCTCTAACATCCTCTTAGTTGACGATGACCACGCCAAGTTAGCCGACTTCGGGCTATGCAAGTTAGGCTATGACAGACCAGACTCAGAAACTAGCACCACTCCTAGTACTTCTCCAACTAGCATCAAGGGCTCTTTCGGTTATATTGACATCAACTACCTCAATACAGGCCTTGCAACACCCAAGATTGATGTTTATAGCTACGGGGTGCTACTACTTGAGCTCATCACAGGCCTCAAATCAATACAAGGTTCTGTGACGCTTGCTGAATGGACCGAGGAGTGGAGGAAGAGTGATGATGTAGAAGTTTGGGCTAATCTACTGGATCCAAAACTTAATGGGAATGCGAATTTGGAGCAGTTAAGTGTATTGATCCATGTAGCCAATTTGGCTCTACTAGAGAATTCCGAAGGGAGACCAGAAATGGGGCAGATTGTCGATAGAATTCTAAGTTGTATGGAACCTCAACCCAATCCCCACTTGTTGTCAGTATAAAACCTTACATGCACATCCTCTGCTTTTGTTCACTGCATTGATTGT